>NC_074716.1:7507500-7724164 GCF_947242115.1 Biomphalaria glabrata | reverse complement strand
GAGAATTTTGTAATTATTTGTACAAGTTTACTCAACTTTCGGATTCCTCTGAAGTCGATTTTTTTAAGATCAAGAGTAACTCACAATAATAAATAGTAAAAAATAAACAACCAAAAAAAAAACAATGTTTATATTAAAACATAGACGTAAAATTATTTTTATGTCTATGTTTAAAAACACTAAAAAGTACAACGGAAAAAAACGCGTTAGCTGTGCTGAAGTGAAACTCACTCCTAAAGCTTTAAATCCAATACAAAGTTTTCACTATAATTGAATAATATACATCATGGGCGTAGCCAGGGGGGGGGGGGGTTTGGGGTTCAAACCCCCCCCCCGAAATGAAATCCCCCCCCCCCTTGGGGGGGGGGGGGGAGTCGGAATTTAGTGACTGATTTTTTGCTTTGATTTTGTTTATTTTAGGTGAGATTTTAATACTAAACCATCACTTGCCCTAGCACAACCAAAGGGGTTTTTAGTTTAAAACCCCCTACCAGGGGTGTTCGAGTTTAAAAACCCCTATCAGGGGGGTTCGAGTTTAAAAACCCCTACCAGGGGGTTCGAGTTTAAAACCCCTACCAGAGCGGTTCGAGTTTAAAAACCCCTACTAGGGGTTTTGAGTTTAAAACCCCCCACCAGGGGTTTTGAGTTTTAAACCCCCTACCTGGGGTTTTTGCAGTTAACTCCCCCTCTTCTATAAAACAAAACAAAAAAAAATGCAAACGAAAATCCCTAATTCCAAGAGCACAGTTAAGGAAGATTTTGATTTTAAAACCCCGTCTAAAATTTACGATAAACCCCCTCTTTAATATAAAAAAAAAGCTAATTACGCACTCAAAATGTTATGAGCGTAGCTAAATGGGTTTTGACTCAGTTTTGAGAAGGTAAAAAATACCTCTTTTTTTTTAATAATAAAAAAAAAGCAAATTATACACTAAAAATGTTATGAGTGTAGTCTATGGGGTTTTGAGTTTAAACTCCCCTCCAGTGGAGTTTGAAGCTAAAAAGTACCTCTTCAATATAAATAAAAGAAAATTACTCACTCTTAAATCTATGAGCGTAGTCAAAGGGGTTTTGAGTTTAACCCCCCCCCCCCCCCCCCGCCATCTTCAGTGTAAGAAAAAAAAGCAAATTACGCACTCAAAATGCTATGAGCGTTGCCGAAAGGGGTTTTGAGTTTAAACCCCCATTCAGATGGGTTTGGTACTAAAAATACATCTTCAATATAAAAAAAAGCAAATTACACACTAAAATTATTTGAGCGTAGCCAAGCCAATCGGGGATTTTGAGTTTCTTCTACAGATGGCTTTTTTTTAAAGTTTAAAACCCCTCCAGATGGTTTTGAGTCTAAGATCCCCCTACAGAGCATTTTGAGGTGGAAAACCCCCAACAGAAGATTTTGACGATAAAACTTCTCTTTTCGATATAAAATCTAAAGCAAACTACAGTCACTTAATTCCAAGAGCGTATTCAACAGAGGTTACACATTTTTACCAGTGGCAGGGCTCCATTAATAAACTGCAGTGAATAGTCATCTACCGAAATCGAAAAACACTAAATATAGCTCAACAAAGATGGCTAAGACAGATTTCAGGAGTCAGTTATAGAGATCGGATCTAAATCAAGGAAATCCTATGCCGAAAGGGAGTCGACCCCTTAGTAAGATTGTGAGAGAACGACGCATGAGGTTTGCGGGACATGTTCTCCGACAAAATCAATTACGCATAAGAAGAGTTGCAATGATATCCTAGTACAACTTGACGCCACTCATTCATGGAGGTCCTCATGGTAGGTGGGAAGAGGCTTCAGACATTACCAGTGACAGATTTTTATTGAAACTGCTTGACGTCAAATGCTCCGAACGGCGTGGGAGGGTCTAAGTCAGTAAGAATAGCACATTAGGTTTTTGAAATAAAACTTTTTAATAGCATTAAAATGGACTGTAGATACCCCAGAATATGCATTTTGTTGGCTTTCAATACCAGAAATAGTGCTTGGCGGCGGGGCTTCGCCCCGCGCTGGGGAGCTACTGGCGCTTCCCCAGAACCCCTTGCTAGTAATGGCGGGAAGTCCACAATTTTATGGAAACAGCTTGACGTCAAATGCGCCGAACGACGAGGGAGGGTCTAAGTCAGTAAGAATAGCACATTAGGTTTTTTAAATAGAACTTTTTAATATCAGGAAAATGCACTGTAGATAGGCTACCTCAGAATATGCATTTTGTTTGTTTTCAATATCAGAAATAGTGCTTGGCGGCGGGGCTTTGCCCCGCGCTGCCAGACCCCTTTGCTAGTAATGTCGGGGAATCTACAATTTTTTCACTAACTCATGGAAGAACCTATTCTAGGGCACAATAAACGTCTTCCGAAAGAATGAAGGGTCAGAATGTAATAAAGATTATGTACACACACACACACACACACATAAATACATATAATTTTTTTTTCGCGGGGGTGGGGGGGGGGTGGGGGGGTGTCGGGGGGGGGGAGAAAAAAATTCACCCCCCAAAACCCCCCCCGAAAAAAATTCTGGCTACGCCCATGATATACATACAGACTTACATATGGGGCCGGCCCTAACCTTTGCAGAGCCCTATGCGAAACGGATTGCGTGAGGCCCAGTTTGGGTATGGATACAGATAATAAGTGAAAATTAAGATTTTATGTAAGAAAAATAAATTCGTCTTTGCACTTTATTCATTCTTTTCTAAGTAAAAAATCACATTACACACTCTCAACTGTATAACTCTTTAAAACGTATACATTTCCGGTCCTTCTCCCATCTATAACAACTGACCTAAACAAGTAAAATTAGATAGTGCATATACACACACAAAATATTCATTCGTGATGTGTACATTTAAAAAGCAGCATTTTTTTTAACATAATAATTATAATGCGAATGTATTTGAGTCGGAGTATAATGACGATTGATGAGTTTTACGTGACTACAAGTAGGCATTGTGAAATGTCACCCAAGAACATCTGGACAATGAAATGAAATGCAAATGTTCTAATAACGAAAGTCGAAAGTTGTGTAACGCATGGATCTGGTAGATTTCTTCAAGCGTAACGTAACGGTCAGAGCTAAGGTAAATGTTCCGAAAGGTTCTCAAATGTTTGCTGGGAGTGGATCTCAAATATTATATAAAAGAAAATACAAACATTCGGGTTCTGTAACATCGCAGTTCGGATTGATCAACTGAGCGCTAAAAATCTATTCTTTAATTATTTGTATTTTTTTTTCAATAAAACATTTGGAACATTGCATCCCTTTGAAATGGAGATTTTCATGCTGTGCATATGAATTATGTCCAGCTGTAACAAAAAGAAGCGAAGTCACCATCTGGCCATGACAAACAAAAGTCTGACCCACCACCAGAATAATCAGTACTGGATAGACGCATCCACAAAGGGGGGCATAACGATTTCAGGGATATTTTCCAATCATAACGATTTCAGGGATATTTCCAATCATAACGATTTCAGGGATATTTTCCAATCATAACGATTTCAGTGATATTTCCAATCATAACGATTTCAGGGATATTTCCAATCATAACGATTTCAGGGATATTTTCCAATCATAACGATTTCAGGGATATTTTCCAATCATAACGATGTCAGGGATATTTCCAATCATAACGATTTCAGGGATATTTCCAATCATAACGATTTCAGGGATATTTTCCAATCATAACGATGTCAGGGATATTTCCAATCATAACGATTTTTAGGGATATTTCCAATCATAACGATGTCAGGGATATTTCCAATCATAACGATTTTTAGGGATATTTCCAATCATAACGATTTCAGGGATATTTCCAATCATAACAATTTCAGGGATATTTCCAATCATAACAATTTCAGGGATATTTCCAATCATAACGATTTCAGGGATATTTCCAATCATAATGATTTCAGGGATATTTCCAATCATAACAATTTCAAGGATATTTCCAATCATTTTGAAGAAAGAGCTGTGGAAAAAAACAACTTATTGTTGCAAACAACAAGGAAGCATCCAGTGGGGGTAGAGGGACTTATAAAGGGCTCTATACAGCAAAAAGCTTAGGGCCTTTTAAAGTCTAAATGCGGTCCTGAGAAAAACTGGAAGTATTCTTTTTGAAAGCTGGACGACACGTTTGAACCTTGTTAAACCTTGGACACTCCTGTACCTATTGGATCTCTCGGGCAATGTTTCTCTATTTTGATGTAACGAAGAAACTGTTTATGATAAATTTTCTTTTGCAGGCGATTTAAGAAACTTTTTTTTTCATGAATTGTTTCTAATGTATTTAGTTCTAGTGTAAAGTGAAACCGAAATCGAAAGATTCATAGTAGATTTGGGGTCTGGCGGAAGTCCTTGGGTTAAAACAGTTGTTTTGGACTCCTGTCCTCGGTGGGAATTAAATGTGGTTCGATGTTGTGCTGGCCATATAACACCCTCGTTGGGTATTGGCATAGAAACAGATTTGAGCCTATCATGTATTCTATGAACTACTAGTTTTTTTTTTGTTTTTGTTTTTTTGTTTCAGCGTTTACTGCGTACACTGTAAATTGTTAGCTTTTTCTATTCATATTATAAGCTTAACCCTCTTCATGTGCCTGCAGGCTCCGGGGGGAGGGAAAATTGTGTCGGTTTAAGTCTGGACATTATTGGAACCGGCATATAAGTTGATAGAGTGTAGCGCTAATAACGCGAATGTCGTGGGTTCGATCCCCATACTAGCCATTTGTTTTTTAATGACGGTCAGATTCAATCTGATCCGATCCCATCCTATCAGATCCCATCTGAGACAACTATCAGACTCAAATATATTGATTTTTTAAATATTACTTGTCTCTTTGTAAAACTCTTTGGGGTCAGAGGCAGCACAGTTTAGGGACCAATGAAAATTCATAATTTGTGCAGTCACGGTCATGCGTGACTAATGAAATATACCACCACGCGTTAGATAAGTCTCCACTTCTAGGTGGGAGGCAATCTAAACTGACCTAGCACTGTTTCTCTTACAACAAATGTACTGTTACTCTGTTACTCTTAGATATGGCGAACTTGTTTACTATTCGGATTACTAGTTTGACAAAAATATCACACCGATAGCACGTTAATGTGGTCATTTATATCCGTAGTCATTCTATCCACTATTTACACACTGCATCCAGTGTAATCCAGACCATCGAAGTTGTATTCGTGGCCCAAACATCGCTGGCATATTGAGGAATTCCACGTGGAGTTCTGTCGATTGATAGAAATGGTTTACGTGAAAAAAACCTTGTAAGTATCAGAGGCGTTGCCAAGTCTCTATCTATCTATCTATCTATCTATCTATCTATCTATCTATCTATCTATCTATCTATTTATATGTATGTCATTGTATGTATGTATTTATGTATGTATGTATGTATGTATATCATCTATCTATCTATCTATCTATCTATCTATCTATCTATCTATCTATCTATCTATCTATCTATCTATTTATATGTATGTCATTGTATGTATGTATTTATGTATGTATGTATGTATGTATATCATCTATCTATCTATCTATCTATCTATCTATCTATCTATCTATCTATCTATCTATCTATCTATCTATCTATCTATCTATTTATATGTATGTCATTGTATGTATGTATTTATGTATGTATGTAAGTATGTATATCATCTATCTATCTATCTATCTATCTATCTATCTATCTATCTATCTATCTATCTATCTATTTATATGTATGTCATTGTATGTATGTATTTATGTATGTATGTATGTATATCATCTATCTATCTATCTATCTATCTATCTATCTATCTATCTGTTTATCTATCTATCTGTATGTATGTATGTATGTATGTATGTATGTATGTATGTATGAATGTATGTATGAATGTATATCATCTATCTATCTATCTATCTATCTATCTATCTATCTATCTATCTATCTATCTATCTATCTGTATGTATGTATGTATCTATGTATTTATATAATCTATCTATCTATCTATCTATCTATCTATCTATCTATCTAGAGATAGAAAGAGACAGAAAAGAAAAAAGAGAGAGAACATCTGCATGTACATCTAGAAGTATACAAATACGTTTTTTGCGATCTACTTCAATATGTTTTGTTTTCTTCAAATATTAGCAAAAAGGTTTCAACGATGTGCTTTGTAAATAAATAGAACAAAATCACTGCATTATTTCCCTTTCTTTCTGTCCACTTTAACCTGCCGCAACATTAACACTCCGCTTCTGTTGAGCGGTAACCTAATCAACAGAATCAATGACCGCTAGGCTGTACTGGACGAGACCAGCTGAGTGGACATTGACTGGGAGTATACTCCAGTGGTTTGGACTAATGCTATAAGGGGTGTGAGACTAATGACCCAATTGGTTCTTGTGCATTCTCTTGATGTGGTCGTGGATTTTTTATTCTTGATTGTGTTTTGTGTTCAATCGTTATTCTAGTTTATTTCATGGACTCGTTATTAATGTAACTTCTGTGGATTCATTTTTATAGTGTCTTCTCTGTGTTCCTTATTAAAGTGGCATATTTACCTATATTAGTTTAAAAAAAAGTAAAAAAACTATTTCAAATATTTTTTCCAAGTCAATACCTCTTTTATGCAGCATATTGTACGATTGTTTTTCTCTAAAAAATTATTAAGAATAATAATAATTTTATTTGTAAAGCACTGTTAACAAACAAAATGTAGGCTCAAGTCGCTGTAATAACATTACAAACACAAACACGAGAGCTAAAATGACAAACTAATCTAAAAAAAAAGTTTTAAGAAGGTAGGTCTTAATGTTCTTCTTGAAAGTAGTGTAGCATGTTGTCTGAATGTTAGATTTAAAAACATTTCCCCCCGCCCCTTCTCGCCGAGAAAGAAGCATGGTTAAGCGAATGTATAGATCTAGTACACCTTTGAATATTTCAATGATAAGCATTTAGATCTAGCCAGCGGTTCTCAACCTTTTACAACCCCCTACTCTGCCGCGACCCCCCCCCCCCTCCGTATACACACACAGCAATAGAGGAATGGACAAAAACAATTCATTTTTTCGATGGTCTTAGGCGACCCCTGGCAAATCGTCAATCGACCCCCACAGGTTGAGAACCCCTGATCTAGACTCAGAAGACGATGCGGAAAATTTTCCTGAACATTTATTTATTAAACTCTTGACTCAATAATGCCTTACATTCGGAAATTCCCGAACGCGATAGTCCTTTCAAGAACGCGATAGCCCTTTCAAAACCGATGCTGGATCTAGACCTAGATTTAGTCTCTAGCCACATTTACATTTATTTATTTTTACTTTAAAAAATTATAACGGTCAAACTAGAGTTTTCCCCATGTGGCCAACGAACTAGTATTCTTTTTCTCAGCAAAATACATTAGCTGTTAAATTTCTAAGAAAATCGTTTGAGCTGTTTTTAAAGTTCCTCCGCGAAGGAGTGACTTGAATAGAGGTATTGTAAAAAAAAAAAAAAAAAGCATTCATTAATATTAAGTGTTCAAATATTTATTTTCCTGAAAAATCCAGAATTTTGTTTATTACATTAGTCTTTATCATTGAAGATCTTCATGAAATGGTGACAAATCCATAAAAAGCAGGGTTATTGGTGTATCCGGGTGTACAAAATACTTCAGAAATGATTGGCTGTACAATTTTCAAATGATCAAATATTGTAATAATTATTTTGTTGTGTGTGCACTATTTCTAGCACTGTAGAATCAGAATAAAAATCAAAATGAAAACTCAACAAAGAATACTGTCAACAACTTTTATCATGAAAATCTCCAGTAACTGACGTTATAACCTAGTCTCTATTTTTAAAGAATCAAAAAGTACGACATAGATAGTAGTGATACTGCACTGGCAAGTCTTTTAAAACGATTTTGTGGTATTAAAAATGTATTTATAATATAGTGTCAGGGGAGGTCACTGACTTTCCTTCACTAGTGGCGACATAGAGACTTTGCTGTCTTCCAGCGACTTCTCTCCCCTAAACATTTCCTTGAGCGCGTCGTCTTTCTTTAATAGCATACGCGGTGCGCTGTGGCCTCATTTAGAAAGCCACAAAGGTCACGGCTGAGGCCCAGTCCTATACTGTTTCACTTCTGTGTGTTTTACATGTTTTGGATATTTCTTCAGATTTGAAGATAAATACATTCTTACCATTCTTATCCCATACCTCCCGCAGAACGGTTGGGGGGGGGGGGGGGGGGAGGGTTAGAACCCGGAACCATAAAGACGACAGTCCTGAGCGCTTACCACTCACCCTGGCAGCCATCTAATGAGGGGAAAATGAGAACAATCATTGTCTTTGTCGGGATTCAAACTCTAGACAGTCGGTCAAACCCGTTATTCTACTACATTTTAGAAAGAAGTAAAGAAAAGAAAATATTTTACAGAAGACAAGAGTAATATGCACTATACAGGTTATACAATGGTCTATTGGAAATAAAGTATTTTACAGAACAACAGAGTAATATGCACTATACAGGTTATACAATGGTCTATTGAAAATAAAGTATTTTACAGAACAACAGAGTAATATGCACTATACAGGTTATACAATGGTCTATTGGAAATAAAGTATTTTACAGAACAACAGAGTAATATGCACTATATAGGTTATACAATGGTCTATTGAAAATAAAGTATTTTACAGAACAACAGAGTAATATGCACTATACAGGTTATACAATGGTCTATTGGAAATAAAGTATTTTACAGAACAACAGAGTAATATGCACTATACAGGTTATACAATGGTCTATTGAAAATAAAGTATTTTACAGAACAGAGTAATATGCACTATACAGACTATACAATGGTCTATTGGAAATAAAGTATTTTACAGAACAGAGTAATATGCACTATACAGACTATACAATGGTCTATTGGAAATAAAGTATTTTACAGAACAGAGTAATATGCACTATACAGACTATACAATGGTCTATTGGAAATAAAGTATTTTACAGAACAGAGTAATATGCACTATACAGACTATACAATGGTCTATTGAAAATAAAGTATTTTACAGAACAACAGAGTAATATGCACTATACAGGTTATACAATGGTCTATTGAAAATAAAGTATTTTACAGAACAGAGTAATATGCACTATACAGACTATACAATGGTCTATTGGAAATAAAGTATTTTACAGAACAGAGTAATATGCACTATACAGACTATACAATGGTCTATTGGAAATAAAGTATTTTACAGAACAGAGTAATATGCACTATACAGACTATACAATGGTCTATTGGAAATAAAGTATTTTACAGAACACAAGAGTAATATTCACAATAAAGGCTATACGATGGTCTATTCGCTTGGATTTTTTAAAAAATGTTTGAGGTTTCTATTTTCTTTATTCCATTTTTATGTTTGTAACAAGGACGTCTGTGCAGGTTTCTTTGTTTATCTCTAAAGGAGAAAATAAGAATGTGCATTCTCTTAGCTGCGGGAAAAAAACTTTATCTCGGAAGAAGCCAATAGTATGAGTTTGTAAGGTTCACTTTTAAGATATTAAAAAACAAACGAAATGACATAATTTCTTTCCACACTGTCCAGTCTTTTTCTCTCTTTTTCCCTGGGGGAAAATAAAAAAAAGGAGTGTTTGTTTTTTCTAGTAATTAAGACTTATATATACAAAGCCTAACGATACCAACACTCTATATCGTTGATTTTGTGAGTCTGCTCATGGTCACAAGCATATTGTTAGAATAAACAAAATAGAAATCACTAATATGACGAGCCCATCGATTAAAGTGACCTTAATGACCTTGTTCCATTTACTTGTTGCTTTCTCATTGTTGTGAAAGGATTACAATCACGTGAGATGTAGCGCTTTCCGAGATAAACGAATTAGTGCAGGAACAAGAACGGACCGTCACTAAAAAACAACGATTTTATTTCCCATGTCCTGAGAGTTACACACATAGTAGATGACAGCTGACTTCCTTGTCGAATTGACTTTCATCGGTTCTCAACCTTTTTGTGTCCCGCGACCCCTAATGTAATTTCCAACTAGGCGGCGACCCCCAACCGTAAATTTTTATACTCATAATTAAATTTTTTTAAATTTTTTATTTTATTTTCTATTGCGTATTCACAATACACTTACTTAAGTGATAATTTGACAAATATGTCGATAACAATCTTTGATACAGTAAACTACATTGTTACAGAAATAGTGTTTTGACAGTATTTAAAACATAGTGCGAAGGTTGAGCTTGTTTCTGTTCTCCAGATCAGGAATTCAGTACCACAACGAATGTCATCTTCTGCTTCAAGTCTGCTGCTGAATTCGCACCTAGTAACTAAAAGCTGGAAAACCTTGTTCCGCAAAGATTTGTTCTTGGAAATAGAAGAATAAGGCGCAGTCGGGATATGAAATAGTTTGAATACCAAGTACGGTTCAAATCTGCTTGTTACCGCACGTTAGAATGGACAAAACAACAACAACTTTCAATGATGAATAGACAAAAAAATCCAAATTTCCTGGGGGGTCTTAGGCGACCTCTGACAACTCGTCATTCGACCCAAAAGGGGGTCGCGACCCACAGGTTGAGAACCCCTGGCTTCGATGTTTAAAAGTGTGGTTAGTTTATGGATACATCTGATCCAAGAGCACACACACTGGCCCAGTATGAACTTTTTGAAACATGAAAGAAAAAAAACCAAAACAGTTAAACAACTCGTGGAATGTTTTGATCCTTTTAAATAAATAAAATAAAGTATAGCTTTTATATAGCGCGACTTTCATGCTTATAGCATACTCAGAACGCTAAGGTCCAATCTCATTTGTGGACCGGTGGGGGGGAGGGGGTATCTGGAAGAAGGTTTTCCATGCTGCCTTTAGGTGCTCAGTAAACACAACTCTGCTCGAGCCGGGTGTCGAACCACGAGCCCCCCTCATAGGTAGCCAAGCCAAGTTCAAGCGTACTTAGCCTCTCGACCACACTTCCCACCTTACAATTTTTAGCCCCCCCCCCCCCGCCCTTAAAAAAAAAAGAGAAAAAAAAGTCACTATTAGTTACGCGAAGCTTGTCTGTCCACACGTCCTCAAAAACTAGAAAAGCTTTTTAAAAAATATGATGTCATATTATAACGAAACAATTATTCACACATGAATACAATATAAGCTAATTAATCAAGTAACGTTTTACAGACGTTCGGTATATCATGTAGTAAAGGGGTAGAGCGATTACAGACCCCCCCCCCCCCCACTCCGAAAGAAAAACCAAGAGAAAAAAAGCATGCAGTATACCAGTGGCGTAGCTAAGGATTTGGGGGGCCCGGGTGGGGGGCTTGACTCTTTAGGGGCCCCTGCATTTTGATATTCGACATTATGACCTAAGATAATGGCAGAATATTAAATGTAAAAATAAATATCGGACACTCATTTGGCAAGTGGGGGCCCGGCGGGATTTTCAAATTTGGACCCCTTCCCCACCCTAGCTACGCCACTGCAGTATGCCATCACTAGGACTTTCTATGTAAACGTGTTCTTTCTTTATTGTTATTGTTTAAGGTGTAGTTTTTTTTTTTAATATAGGTTTTGTTAGGTTATGTAAAACCCAGAATAACCTAGGTTTAAATAGATGCTTGTCAGCAATCAGATCGAAATGTTTTTATTATAGCCATTGGCGATGTATGGTAGATGTTCAAATTCAGATACACTGCGACACGCGCATACCACCCAATGTTAACGAAAGTCTACACTTTGACATCAGCAATCTTGTCGTCCTGCGACTTTAAATAGATCAAGCGTTGTGCAAAGATTTTACTCGATCAAAAGGTGTCAGTATGTAAAATGAAACTACATATTTTCGGCATAGTTTACCCGTAAATAACCGAATGAGATAAATAGAATCCTTCTGTTAGGCGCGTGTTCGTGATCTCTTGATGGTTTAAATCGGTTTTGTGAGCGGGCAGGTTTTATTGTTTTGTGAGATGCAGCCTGTGTTGCGGTGATTCTATTGTGTGGATTTAGATTGAGCGTGGGAAGGGCCAAAAATCTTTTCCCTTCAATCAGTTTTAAGCATGGGCTCCTTGTAGCGCATGTCCAACAGGTGTGCGGTTAGCACGTGGGCGTTTGTTTACCAACAAATGGATTAACTGTGGTTAATCCCGCGACACTTGAGTTTAAATCCGTGTACAAAGAGGTCTTCCTATAGGACGAGGTGTGTAGGCCTACATTTGATGAAAACACACAATAGACGCATTTCGTGTTGTGTACAATTTGTAATCACGTGTGTACACGAGCTTTGTTTATGTGACAACAAATATCAGGTGTGTATATGCATGGCTACAGTGTTTATTCAATCGCAGTGTGCATGCAGTGTCGCAGTTGACACACAGGAAGCTGTGTAGAATCTAGTTTAGGCAGTAATGATTTAGTTGTGATCCTTATTGATTCTGGTCTAGGTCTACTCTATGCGTCTCTGAAATCAGGAGATAAATACCCTATCATCCTAATTTCATAAGAAGTTAAACTATCACCTGATGTTTAAGAGCAATCATGGATACTTTTCGGCCAGCTAGACTCTTCTGATTCGGAAGTACCCAATTTTTGATCAGGAACAATTCTTATGAAAGCGTCATAGAAGATGGAGCACAGAAAGCTGTGACGTAGAACACAATGGCGAAGCTGCATGGCGTGACAAAAGCGAGGTATGATGCCGTGTGTCAGTCTGTCAATTAGGATAATACAGAATGTGGTAATCGATCGCCTCATATCATCTCACTGCTCACTTATAAGTTAAGGATCAAATTATGCACATGTATGTAGACCAACTTTACTTACCTTTGTTCTTTTATTTCCATCACCTTATCTTTTATTCTCTTTCATCTCTTAGAAACTTTTTCTAAATCTCTGTAGTTACTAGTAACTTTTTAATCATAACACATCTTTAGTTGTTTTTGTTTTTCTTAACCCTTTTAAATTAACAAGCAAGAAGAGCAGCCTTCGTGTTTTTTTTTGTTCCCTGGGTCTTCCCGTTCGTCTGTCATGCTTAGATCTCAGATCAGGGGCGTAGCTAAGGATTTGGGGGCCCGAAGAAGGCTTGACATTCGACATATGGCAATCTACGAGTCTTTGTGACTCAAACTCACATTATCATCTAGTTTTGATGGTGGTGTTGTCCGTCAGTCGCCTAATGAATTTCTAATCCCATGATTACTGCCCATACCGGCGTTCGGAAGGACAATCCTTTGTTGTAGTGCGGTCTTACCACCGTATGTCCGTGATGGAGATCGTTGGTAAAAGCGTTCAAGAAGTCTTGGTTTCTTTCTGTATAATACCCATGTCTCAGATCCATATAGAAGGGTTGAGAGAACCACTGCTTGGTAGACGTTGATTGTTGTAGGCAGGCGGAGCGATTTATTCCGCCAAATAATAGACCTACAAATAAATGAAATAAATCTAAATACATGACATACCTGTGAAGAAATGGAAATATATGCAAATTTTGTCTATTTTAAAAAATTTTCTAATATCTAATAAGCATATTTTTAAAAACATTTTATATTTTCGAAAAATAAGGGTCCTCAATTAAGGATAAGACCTCACAGTCTTGCAGTGCACTCCCCGGATATATGTATATATAGACAAGTAGGTCTATATATATTAACAAACTTGTAAGTCATCTAGTAATGTGGGCCTTTGTTCTTTCTGGCTGACATTCCCAATGTGCAGTCAAGCATGAGCGTCAGATTACCATCAGTCAGTGTCATCCTACCTGTCAGGTATGAGTAATGACGTCGGCGACTCCAGCCCCCCCCCTCCCCACCTCGTCCCGTCTATTTATTTCCCTACACAAACTCAAGTAGTAACTTGAGGTGTGAGCTATGACCAAAACTACAAACAAACAAACAGATTAGCACACTGACATTAGTTGTTGTTTTTAAAGACGTGTTAGACTCCATGTCAATAGACAGCCTACGGAGGAGGTGATTTGGGTGCTCCATATATTCAAAAGCTTGGGTATTTTCTGTGTTTAAACTGAGGTGAATACATTGAACTGGAAACGGATTTGAAATAAGACTGTTATGAAGTAACGCCTTTAAAAAAAAACACGCTTTTTCATTTCATAAAATCAAAGTCAGATCTAAAATAAATAATTAATAGAATATATCTATCTTCGTATGTATTCCCACAAGCTGGAGTTGTGCATTGAAACCTATATTAGGCTCCATGATAAGCGAACTATTAAGTTGCACTAAGCTTATCATTCGTGCCTCGGCTTTGGAAGAACATTATGCGTAACGAAAAAAAAGGCTGGCTTCTCTATCACCAAAGCCAAAGCCACATTAACCTGCGATATATATAGACGGGAGTGTTTCTCCAGAATAGCGCTCTACAGATCAACCATAATTCAAATAATGACTAGTTCAGCGTCAGGCAAAGTGGATAATGTCTTCATTAGAAAGATATTTATAACTTACACAAATATAAGTGTAAAAAAAAAAAAAAAAAAATAAACAACAATAAATGAAAATCTGAATTTCTTAAGACTAAAAATAACTTTGTACGCCTATGTCTTCTTTACCCTATGCTAAAAGCAGTTTCAAGTTTCAACCCATTACATAATTATTAAACATAATTATTCAACCATATTCGTTATCTCATCTTCTTATCCTATCTTATAAAATACAGACGTTGATTCAAAAAAAAAAAGATGATTACGTCCTACGCGTCATGCATCTAGTTATGCATGTTAAACCAATGACTGATGGAGGTTTAACAAAGCTTATGATGGTTAGCATTCTGGTGTGGTCATCGTATAGTGACTTTATAGTGTATAAGCCAGCATGCGTATTTCACGTGGAGGACTGCGCATGTGCGTGCTGTCACTTGCGAAGCGGAAGTTTTTGTATTCATCCTCCTCCCCCCCCCTCTTTTTTTTAAACTTTGTCAGCAGTTTAAAACATCATCTAAAACTCATTGAGCAATGGATATCAAAATTTACACACCTTGAACAATACTCTAGAACAAAAAGCTCGAAAGTCTATTTTATTTTCTAAAAATATATTAGAAGTTTGTAAACATTCACGTTCGATGTTCTAATAATAATATGTATGTATAGTGTATCTATCTCTTTCTATGTCTGTCTGTTTATGTCTCTCTCTTTCTCTCTCTCTCTCTCTATGAGTATGTATGTATGTATATATATATTATTTTCAATTAAAATCAATGTATACTATTAATTGGGTGAACTATTTCGAACTCAAGGTAATACTATTTGTACCTTTCATCTTTCCACCTTCCCCAAGTCAATGGACCACTTGACTTGTCAAATGACTCGCCTACAGCAAAGTTTATAATTGACATGTAGTTGGACAACAACCCGCTATCCACTGAAAATAAACATAACAATAAATCAAGCAAGTGTACGCAAGGACGTGTGTGATTTCAGTACACTGCAGCGTCCTATTAGCAATAAGCCTAAAGTTTGAGGGACTTAAGGACATTTAAGAACGAAACAAATGAGGTGGTGGGGGGGGGGGGGAGGGGAGCGATTAAGTACTAGCCATGTGACATGTGATGTTTTGACATAGAATGTCATGAAATGCATTTACACATACTTCCTCTTCCTCTCTCTCCCTCTCCCCCCCCCCCCCTCTCTCTCTCTTTCCTTTTTTTTCTTTGTCCCTCTCTTTTTTCTCACTTTTTATCTTTCACTCTATTTCTCTCTCGCTGTCTCATTATACAAATATATATTACACACATATATTAATGCTTGCCTTCGAGTCGAAATATCAAGGAATGCAGTATTTCCCTTGGCTACGCAGCCCCAGCTGTGACCTACATATTCTACCACAACCTGCGCAGGCATAACCATTGTGCTTTAGATTTTCTTTTCGCCGTCTACATCTGTCCTCGGCAGCGGATTTTCTTTTGGTCTCAAATGTGTCTCCTGCTGCCTTTGTAAGTGACCTCCAGCTGTCTCGTTTTATATATATATATACACTCTCCCTCTCTCGCAACTTTCCGACAGCGGTTAAAAATGGACCATTGACCACCAACGACAGTTTATTGTTTATTATATTTCATCATTATTATTCCTGTTGTTTTTTTATATAGTGTTTTCTTAGGTCGTATCTCATTTATGGACATTTGAGTGAAGGGGGGAGGGGGAATAAAACCAATTTTTTCGTAACAAAGTTTCCGTAACAAAGTTTCCGTAACAAAGTTTCCGTAACAAAGTTTCCGTAACAAAGTTTCCGTAACAAAGTTTCCGTAACAAAGTTTCCGTAACAAAGTTTCCGTGCTGCTCAGCAAAACAAATTTCGTCAAATCTTTTTATCTCGATTTAAACATTCACACTACGGGATTGGAACTCGAGCCCCGTTGGTTAAGCAGCTAAACGGTTTCACACCTCTCACCCATCCGTCAACGAAGACATGAACACACACACTAGTTATATTACTAACCTGTCAGTTTACGTTGCCAAAACATTTGCTTAATTATCACATTGACCACCGGCTAATGTCACACACTCAGCATTTTTCCGTACCAACTACTATTTGACAATTTTATATACGATTGAACCAGGGATCCACAATCTGCGGTTTGCGTGGTACAAGTGATCCGTTTGAGCACGTAGCAATTTTGTACTTTATATGTAAGCTTAAACTGTTAATAACAATTATTATAGTTATAGCCGAGTAGACAGAAACAAAAATGTCATGTTGTTTTGAGATAAAGAATAGATTTTGTGAACAAACAAATTAAACAAAAAAATTACAAATATACTTATAAAACCAAAACAAAGCTTATATTAAGTGTAATTGTATCAATTAGTTTGAATCAGTCATATGTATGGTTGACCTAGATAAATCTCTGCGATATAAATATTGTTACCAGTTGTTTTTGCTTGGTTTTCAGCTTTCTCAATGATCTCATCACCTGTCTGGACCAGTTGTGAAAGGGTTAGGGTTAGGGAGGGAATAAGGGGGCATCTTGTGAATCTTTACATGATTGTTTTTTAAATGTATACATAAAAATTTCACTCAGGGCTCAAGAGGGACTAATTTAACTTATATCGCCTCTTCCGTCAAGACGTCAAGTACAATTTCTTTCCTTTGTTCAAGATACCAAACTAAATAGTTAATTACTAATAGTTAATTAAATAATTATTTAATTTGTGTTTATTGATTATTGTGTTGTCATGTAAAAAATAACTAATTGTGCAAAATTTCAGCCTAATCCGAGACTGGGTGTGGAAGAAATAACGTGTACAAACATTTGACCAGACAGACAGAGTGAGTTGATATAAGCTTTACTTTCCACAACTAATATCAGGTAGCCTACCCATTAGAATTGGGTGGACTCTGGGATCCTTAAAAACCCGAAATAAAAAAAAATCTAAATTTTAATAGGATAACAATTAAGAGAACACACCGAGATTTAAGAAACATTAAAATAATACTTGATGCATAATGCTAATTCTTCAGTTTAGTGTACATTTGTGATTGATACAATTGAAGTGTTAGTGTATTTAAATAAAGTATTCTTTATAACTTAAAGATTTCTCATTAATAAAAAGGGTTATAACCATCCTTGATTTAGGAATGCGTGCAACAACAAGGGCCAGACCTCTCAACTATTAGGCCGAAAGATTTTTCCCAGACGACAATTTCATCCATTAATCTAGTCAGGAGGCGAGAAAAGGAGGTTAAAATGTGTTTATTTTTTTTCTCTCTCGCTCGCAGCACAAGTGAGAAAGAATTCTCTCCCCTTGCTTTTTTTTTTTATCATTCTAACTTCCATTGATTGGAGGCTAATTGTGTGGGTCAAAGGGCGCTGCGAGAATCTCATTGTTAATTTCTAGTTGTAATATTTCTTTCCTGGACACATACAGTGCATTGTTTTATGAATGTGATGTACCATAACGTAGGGGCGTTGTCGTTATATTTACAACGAGAAAAATGCATTAACATTACGTGTGTCAATTTTAAACTCTTGATGTCGTAAAATAAAACAAAAATTAACTGAAACAAAACAATAATCTAGAACGATATAAGATCCTTAGAAATTGCTAGATAATTAAATTCAAAATCTGAATCTAAATACCGTCTCTCAAGTTCTGTCTAAAAATGTTTCTCAGATTGAACTAGATCTATATTTTTAAAGTAGATGTTAGAGTTATGCTTCACTCAATGAGATGATAGAGACATAGCTATTGCAGATTTTCATGCATGACGGAAAACCTAAAAATAGCAAGCCTTTTGGTGTATCCGGCGTACAAAGTAAAGGAAGTGTATAACCTATGTTTGTAATGTGACATTTGACATTTAGTTTATTCCGGTGTACGGAATATGGAAGACTTGTTAAACAAAGTATTTTAATGAATTATTGTTGTGCATTTTTCTGGACTTTAGAATCAATTTCCAATCTTTTAGCACAAAGAAATATATATATATCAGTGATCTTTCGATATGGCATCCGTGACATTGTTAGTTTTGTCTATTTTGAACATCTCTCCCAATGTTTATCTTTAATTTTGAACATTTTTTCTTGAGCTTCCATTCTACTGCCATCACATTTCTTTATATCGCTTTCTTTCTTTTTCAATGATAAACTAATCTAAAAAAGTTTAATACTGATAGGTCTTAATGTTCTTCTTGAATGTAGTGTAGCATGTTGTCTGTCTGAGATCAATGGGGAGTGAGTTCCAAACCTTTGGTCCGTGCACTGAAAAAGCCCGCAGACCGTAGCTTTTGAGGGAGAAACGTGGCACCACTAGAAGCGTTGAGTCCATTGAGCGGAGGGGTCTCTGCGGGACATTTGGAGTGATCAGTTCGCTAAGGTACAAGGGCATTTCTGAGTACCGTTATTAGTTTTTATTGTCAAAATCCCCAACAGTGTATTTAATTAGACATTGGCGCCTCCTTGTTTGTGGTTGAAGACACATTTCTTATTCCCTATGAACTCGAAGATGGCTAGAGAGTCCAAATCCTCGCTTTAAATAGACGCCGCACACCTTGCATTGGGTAATGCACATAGGCCTGCTATTTCTCCCAGCCTTTTGTTAGCTCTGCGCTCCTTCATGCTGGCTGCTCTCCTCGCTTCGTACCTTGTGACTCCGACACTCTCGGCTTCATGCCTTGAGGAGCGATCGAGAGCTAGTGCTTCCCAGCCGTGAATGTTCTTATCAGACTCCTTGAGAGAGCTCTTATCGGTGTTTTTTTTTTTTGTGTTGACCCCATCCCCTTCAAGATCGCTTTCCTGCATACAGCTCCCTCATAAAGAAGCCGTTTGGGAGGGCGATTTCTGACATGTCCCACCCATTGAAATAGCCATTAATTAGCCACTAATGAGTAGACAGCGATGTAGTCTATACAGTCTAGTCTCATACCATTAAAGATTAAAGAGAAATAAAAATATGAACAATGATAAGAATACTTAGCAGTACGATACAATTTACAAAATAAAAAATAAAAATTTTTAGAAAAATGAAATTGTTTTAAAAAAAAAAAAAAGAAGCCAAATAACTGAAAATCAAATTAAGTTATAAATAAAATTACGGATTTTCTTAGCTGTGATTTCAAGCTCGGAAGGAAACTGAAATATATAAATAAAATAATAAAATACAAACTCAAAATTAATATTAAAAAGAAAATAAAGAAATATTAGGAAACAAATGTGTGTTCAAACGGAGTACAAAGGAAACTAAATTAAGCTCAAAAGGAAAAAAAACACTTTGTTTTTATAGTTTGGATTTTTTGTTTCGTTTATATTGGTATTTTAACACACGTTTTTACAGTTTGTTTTGCTGTTTATATTTTTATTGAGCAGAACGATATTTGTATGCTTTGGGAAATAATCATGTACGGCTGGTCGTGTAGTATGCGATCTGGGGTGTCGTTTGCTTGGTCTCGGGTTCGATCCCTGCCCGCTAACATCCCTCGCCGTCTTGTGAGAGGTTTGGGCTAGGGTTATTATAATCCTGAACAGTTGCCTTCATCATGTTAAACAATAAAACAAGTGCATAAAAATATAAGATATGATTGAGCCTGTTTAATTATGCTTAAAATAATACGATCAGATTGAGTAATACTATAGTTCAATAGTTCATAATGAACCCCCCCCCCCCCCCAACATTCTCCAATTCATTTTAAAAGAACCATATTGGTCGATCATTAGATCTAGAATTAATGCAGGAAAGGTTTATATTCCTTTATCCAAATACTGGAACATTTTTTTTTTTAAGTCTTACTTGGCAACAACATTGTGTTGAAATATTCATACATTTGGCTTGTGTCCGGCATATGCCAGGACAACACCAGCACCAAAAGCTATAAAATAATAATAAAAGCCAGACAAATGGTGTATTTCCATGACACAGCATTCTCAGCCTCTGACTGTTAGCACGCAAACTTACACGCGCCCAACAATTGGGGTGACGAGGGCTGCTGGCTGTTAGCTAGAATGTTATAAAATGGTAATATTACATTTACTATTCTAATCTAGTTGAATAAGGGATAAATAACTCATTGCAGAATATAACTTTATATTGCGATAATCTCCCTTGTTGCGTTTATGTAGCCTATAAGTATATAATCTGGAATACAGGTCTACTCTTTGTATTATTTCTCACAAAAGTAGGATATACCAATCCATCTTTTTACTCTCCCCCCCCCTCTCTTTCTCCTTCTTTCACTTTTTTCTCTGTTTTTCTTTCTCTCTCATTCTTTCTCTTTAAGATTCTCTTTTTCACCCAATTTCATTACTTTACCGAGCGTCCGCCCGAAGCTCAAATTGACCTTTTAAACTGTTGACGGTCTGCCAGAGGTCAGGGACTAACAATAGGATGTGTTTATCACTAACTTGTTTTTGCTGGTTGAAAATATCGTGACATTCTGACCTTGCCCTCTTTGTGGGATATTTCTGGGATTTGGTGTTAAAACATTCTGATTTAGAGAAGTAGTCTCACTGTGTCATAGTCAAGTGTAGGGACCACCTCAGATCAAATAACTTGTTATATTGTCACTGGAATATATCACTTCGCTTTAAATTACTTTACATCACTATAATATAGTCTATGTATGACCTCCTTCATTAGTGAAGCGACTACGGATCATCTCATGGAAATGAGATGAATGCCTGGGCATTAGCTGTGGTCGGAACGATGTCGTCCACACAGCAGTTCCCAACTCTCTACGCAGCTGACGTGTCTAAAGGAACAGCATGTGCTGATACAGTTTAGGATCAGCGGCGTTGTTGGACCTGAAGGGGTGTAGCCGACTCCTGATTTTTCCTCAGGGTTGATTCCCGAAGCCTTTCCCGTATTTGGGTATAGCTGTGATCAGCGGAGGTTTGAATCCATGGGTTTTCTTTCTCCTAGGTGGGTACCGAGCCCCACCATAGAAGCTCACTGGTTTTGGCGCATTTGACTCGCCGTTGCCACTTCTCCCGTCAGTGATAACAGTTCCGCTAGACCCTAATATCTGAGCCAGACGTGAAGGCGACTATAATATAGAGACAAGATGAAGGAAGGACAAGATGTTGGGGGAGGGGGTGTGTGGAAAGGGCGAAGAGGAGGGGGGTAGGTGAAGTGCGCCACTAATGTAAGTGCGCTACTAGTGGATCCCCAAGGAAGGTGCACTAATGTAAGTGCGCTACTAGTGGATCCCCAAGGAAGGTGCACTAATGTAAGTGCGCCACTAGTGGATCCCCAAGGAAGGAGCACTAATGTAAGTGCGCCACTAGTGGATCCCCAAGGAAGGAGCACTAATGTAAGTGCGCCACTAGTGGATCCCCAAGGAAGGCGCACTAATGTAAGTGCGCCACTAGTGGATCCCCAAGGAAGGTGCACTAATGTAAGTGCGCCACTAGTGGATCCCCAAGGAAGGTGCACTAATGTAAGTGCGCTACTAGTGGATCCCCAAGGAAGGTGCACTAATGTAAGTGCGCTACTAGTGGATCCCCAAGGAAGGTGCACTAATGTAAGTGCGCCACTAGTGGATCCCCAAGGAAGGTGCACTAATGTAAGTGCGCCAATAGTGGATCCCCAAGGAAGGTGCACTAATGTAAGTATGTAAGTGCGCCACTAGTGGATCCCCAAGGAAGGTGCACTAATGTAAGTGCGCCACTAGTGGATCCCCAAGGAAGGTGCACTAATGTAAGTGCGCCACTAGTGGATCCCCAAGGAAGGTGCACTAATGTAAGTGCGCCACTAGTGGATCCCCAAGGAAGGAGCACTAATGTAAGTGCGCCACTAGTGGATCCCCAAGGAAGGTGCACTAATGTAAGTGCGCCACTAGTGGATCCCCAAGGAAGGTGCACTAATGTAAGTGCGCTATTAGTGGATCCCCAAGGAAGGTGCACTAGTGTAAGATCAATATTTCATGGAATATAATAAACATTTTTGATATTAATTGATAAAATACAATTCTTCTCTTTAAATTAACTCTTTCACTCCTAATTGACGATGCGAGCGTTGATTTTACTCCATTTAAATTTAATTGATTTTGGGATTTATAAACTTTAATTTGTGTTGTGTAAAAAAGAGCATGCATTCTCTTCTATAGTTGGATACAAAATAAAACATTTTCTGCAAACTAACAAAAAAGTTATCAAAGTTTAATCTGAACAGGAGAGTGAAATACAAATGAGCAAAATGATAACACTATCGGAACGAGGAAAAGAATTACGGAGAGAAAGGGTTAAATAATGTGTATTTAAGCCTTGTTAACAACTAAATATCAGGAGTATCTCATCCGCAAGCTGTTAAAAAACCCTAAAGGAGATTGACTTGATATTAAATCCCTAAAGAAAAGAGTTGTATCAATATCACACGTTCCTCATTTCCACTATGTCCTCATTGAAAAGCTTTGCAGCATCAAGAGTCTTTTTTTAACCACGTAAACAGGACGCCAGCTGGATTTGAACCCATAACATTAATCCAGTTATCAATCCAGCGTTCGTTTTCCGTCCACGTGCCAATTTTGTTTATTTTAAATATTTCTTTTTGTCCAGAAACGGCTTTGATTTTGTGATAGAAAGGAACAAGAGTTAGTGTGCAGATGAATTGACAATTAGCATTTTTCTATAACTAAAGGGAACAGAGCCAAACTAAGGAAACTGTTAGGATGCTTACAGCATAATTTAAACTGTTTTTGTCAAAAGCGACTTTGTCTTTGTTTCTACCAATCATCAAATACTTAGCATAATGTTTTCGCCGATAATGGTGGTCTATGACACGAGAATCGACTTCAGGCTCACTGCCAAAGCCAGGCGCGAGTCAGCCGAGTTTCGGTGAGTGATGTTACTTGTGTGCATGTGTGAATGCGCATATTATTCATATTTTGTTTTGTTGCTCATTTTGCTGTTCTTATGTCATCTATTCTATTTCTATTAGCACAATTACACTTTTTAAATTTCAAATCAGTTGTGCCCGTTCTCTGTACCACATATTAACAATTTAAATCTCATTATTTTCTTATCGTTCACTTACACAAAGGGATATCACCCAGAGTTATGTAATGTGTGCGTGTGTGTGTTGCCTAGGTGATGATGAGGAAATGCAGCATTAATTTTTGTTAGTGTAGAATGATGAAACCACGAGCTGCCGTAATTTATGTTAAGAAGTCACGTGGGCGAGAGTCGCACGAGAGACTGATCAGAGACGCGAGAGAGTAGGACGTGTCTTTGTAGTGAGATAGATTTTGTTTAAATAACATTTCATTGTATACTCGTTTATTAGATATATATCTCATCTCAAATTGAATCTTTGTTTATTGTTAATAAAATTATATTCAGTTTTATTTTCACAAAAGAAATTTGTTCAACTTATTTTAAGTTTATTTCGCTAAAAATATAACACGCCTACATCGTTTTAGTTGTACTGGCAGCCTAGGGCTACACCCAAGACCAATCGTCACAGAAGGTCTGAACTCTGACCTACAACATCACAACCTGTGGGCAGTTTAGACCAATAGCTGGTCACTGGGCTGTACGACGTGGTCTAAACTGGTCACAGGCTGTGACGTTGCAGGTCCGTGTTGAGGCCTTTTTAACGGATGGTCTCGCTACCATCCAACAACTGACCAATGACAACAAGTGACACCCATCCAACAACTGACCAATGACACCAAGTGACACCCATCCAACAACTGACCAATGACACCAAGTGACACCCATCCAACAACTGACCAATGACACCAAGTGACACCCATCCAACAACTGACCAATGACACCAAGTGACACCCATCCAACAACTGACCAATGACACCAAGTGACACCCATCCAACAACTGACCAATGACACCAAGTGACACCCATCCAACAACTGAGTAATGACACCAAGTGACACCTATCCAACAATTGACCAATGACACCAAGTGACACCCATCCAACAACTGACCAATGACACCAAATGACACCCATCCAACAACTGACCAATGACAACAAGTGACACCTATCCAACAACTGACCAATGACAACAAGTGACACCCATCCAACAACTGACCAATGACACCAAGTGACACCCATCCAACAACTGACCAATGACACCAAATGACACCCATCCAACAACTGACCAATGACAATAAGTGACACCCATCCAACAACTGACCAATGACAACAAGTGACACCCATCCAACAACTGACCAATGACACCAAGTGACACCCATCCAACAACTGACCAATGACACCAAGTGACACCCATCCAACAACTGACCAATGACACCAAGTGACACCCATCCAACAACTGACCAATGACACCAAGTGACACCCATCCAACAACTGACCAATGACACCAAGCGACACACATCCAACAACTGACCAATGACACCAAGTGACACCCATCCAACAACTGACCAATGACACCAAGTGACACCAATTCTCACATGCTCGTTCTATTCTTCTCCAGACACAGTCTCGCCAGTGTTGAGCTGGGCAGTTGGGCAGCAAGAGAAGGCAGACGTGGATCCACCCTCACACCATTCAGTTCCTCTTTGACTCCAGGTGTGTCCTGCTCCAGAACAGAAGTATTACAAGCGTAAGTTGTTTGTATTTAAGGGCTTCGATTCAATAAATTGGTATCCTGGACTAATTCATAATTGTAATAATACTATAATAGTGATACTTAAAAAACAACAACAAAGCTTTTATTAATGTGTATCAATTACTTTGAATCATTCATGTAATAAAATTTGTAATAGATCTAGACCAACAAAAATAAATCTCTGCGATTAGAAATATTTTTACCAATTGTTTTTGTTTAGCACTACCTCATGCTTTTAAAACGTTCTCAATACGCTATGATCCCATCACTTGTCTGGACCAGTTTGAAAGGGGGAGAAAGAACGGGGCATCTGAGTGATAGCTTTTTAAATGTATTTTTTTTTATGTGAACTACCTAAATTCGAATGTGTGGGCTAAAGACTTCTCGAGCTAACGCGGTAACCACTCTGCTAGCGAAGAAGAGTCTATGAACATGGAAGATTTAAAGTTATCTATTGTTTCTATTTCATGTTTGTGTTCACTAATCCTAAGTGGGCAGTCTATTATAAAGGGGACTAATTCAGCGTATGCCACCACTTCAGTCAATTACTATTTCTTTCCTTTGTTTAAGATACCAAACAAACTAATTTATTACAAATAGTTAATTAACTAATTGGTTAATTTTTTTTTATGGATTCTTGCATTGTCAGGTATAAGAAATAATTGTGCAAAATTTCAGCTTGCTGGCATCTGCTACCAGATCGCGGCGCCATGTATTCCTGGGCGATCCCCTCTTCCTCTCAGATTGGGTGTCGGAGAAATGTCGTGTACATTTTTTTGGCCAGACAGACAGACAGACACAAACACACACAGATTTAGTTGATATAAGCTTTGTAAAAATCGTAGAAAACCGCCACCCGCTCCACTGTAACTTCGTCAAGGCCTCCATCAAATCTAGAACCGATCGAAAGCTCGTTTCTTACTTTCACTTTCAGGCCTGCATCAGCGCTACTCGTTGACTAGGGAACGTGAAAAGGATGAAGACGTCTGTGTGTAGTCACTCAAATAACTTCTCTGTACGTAGTGTCTGTTGTAGTCAACACAAATTTCCAACAAGGAACAATAAACTTTTATACAGCAGTCTTAGCCTTACTCTGAATGTCCTGGCGATCACAGATTCAAATAGTATTGTTCACGTGAACACGACAGCCCAGATGTGACCTAAATATTCGGTCACTTCTGACGCAAACGAAGGCCATAACTGCCGGAAATCGTTGTTGTTTTTTTTTTTTCAACGCTTTCCTTTTCTTTGAGGGTCATGTCTTTGAGGGTCATGTCTTTGAAGGTCATGTCTTTGAAGGTCATGTCTTTGAGGGTCATGTCTTTGAAGGTCATGTCTTTGAGGGTCATGTCTTTGAGGGTCTTGTTTTTGAGGGTCATGTCTTTGAAGGTCATGTCTTTGAGGGTCATGTCTTTGAGGGTCATGTCTTTGAGGGTCATGTCTTTGAGGGTCATGTCTTTGAGGGTCATGTCTTTGAGGGTCATGTCTTTGAGGGTCATGTCTTTGAGGGTCATGTCTTTGAGGGTCATGTCTTTGAGGGTCATGTCTTTGAGGGTCATGTCTTTGAGGGTCTTGTTTTTGAGGGTCATGTCTTTGAGGGTCATGTCTTTGAGGGTCATGTCTTTGAGGGTCATGTCTTTGAAGGTCATGTCTTTGAGGGTCATGTCTTTGAGGGTCATGTCTTTGAGGGTCATATCTTTGAGGGTCATATCTTTGAGGGTCTTGTATTTGAGGGTCATGTCTTTGAGGGTCATGTCTTTGAGGGTCATGTCTTTGAGGGTCATGTCTTTGAGTGTCATGTCTTTGAGGGTCATGTCTTTGAGGGTCATGTCTTTGAGGGTCATGTCTTTGAGGGTCATGTCTTTGAGGGTCATGTCTTTGAGGGTCATGTCTTTGAGGGTCATGTCTTTGAGGGTCATGTCTTTGAGGGTCATGTCTTTGAGGGTCATGTCTTTGAGGGTCATGTCTTTGAGGGTCATGTCTTTGAGGGTCATGTCTTTGAGGGTCATGTCTTTGAGGGTCATGTCTTTGAAGGTCATGTCTTTGAGGGTCATGTCTTTGAGGGTCATGTCTTTGAGGGTCTTGTTTTTGAGGGTCATGTCTTTGAGTTGAGGGTCATGTCTTTGAGGGTCGTGTCTTTGCTCTTTTGTCTGAAACCAGAAATAATCACAAGTGTGAATACCGGATGACGAAAATTGAAAAGAAAATTCGATTTTTAACTCAGAGCCTTTTTGTTTTCCTTTACTGATACTCCGCCCACGTTTTATCTGACAGTGACATGATCCGCCCCTGTCTTAAACCACAATAATACTGTGTTCGATTTTCTTTACTTTCACCCGACATTGTTTTTTTCTTTGTTCAATCGTCAATTTTACTTCGATTGTAATCTGGGCTCAGAACACTGCTTGAAATCGATACCGCCCATAGACTTAGAATATCTACGTAGAGTTTTGGCCCTTGTATCGTTTTTAAAAATCAGTGAATCAGTCACACGCCAGTCACAAGGCTATCAATTAGATCTACGTCTGCGGTTCTTCCAATCAAACCAGATGAACTCCAGATAACTGCTGAATACCAAGTGATAGGTTTTAACACAGATCTCACTATTTGATACACGTAACTCTGTGCTCTAGACCTAGACCTTTAAATATTCAAATTGTACACATCAACAGGATATCAATGGGATTTCAAACGGCTTACTTTTAAAAGTGCTCTTTTCTTTTGTTAAATGGGGTGTGGTGGGTGAAAATGGGGATTTTGTTTTAACGCTCGAGTCCACTCAACTCTAATAGGTACTTGACTTTAGGTGGGGAAACTAAAAGCGGTTGGTCGTTGTGTTGGCCACATGATAACCCTCGTTAACCTTCGGCCACAGAAAAAGGATGACCTTGATATCATCTGCCTTATAGATCGCAAGGTCTGATAGGGGAAGTTTTTTAATTTTTTTTCTTTTCTTATTACTAGACAAAAAAATGACTCTACACAGCGGTTCCTAAAGTGAGCTTGTCACACACAAACTGCTGCTAAATGAAAGATCGAATAGAATTTGAAATGACTAAATTTGACAAAATTGTCGAAGAATTTTTTTTTCTTATTTTTGTTGGGAACACAATTATTAAGTTATACATTAGTAAAACCATTAAAAAATTAAGAGCCCAATCTTTTTGAAGGAGCGTCTGTAATTTATGAGGTACGATGAAATTCCCAGAAAAGGTAAATGAAAATCTTTTTACTTGTTCCATATTCTAGGACAAATATTTACAAGCTCTTTTTATCTTTTTTTAGTAGCTGAAACATTTTTTTACAGTAAACTTTTACTTAAACCGACAAAATAGCGCAATTAGCTTATAGAATTTAGTAAAGATTATAATATTTCTCTTTAGCAGATATCAGACAACGTGTCAATTTTCTACATTTTTCTTGCATGTTTCACATCAAATGTCCTAGGCATGTATATGTTTAGATGGATTTAGACTACTGAGCAGATTGCAATAGCTCTGACTATCGGCTATTTGTCTTATTGTCAAACTCCAACCTAATATCATTTTGAATTTCTATTTACCAAACTATCATATGGAAATACTGAAGCAACGAATTCTTTTTCTTTCCCACTGTCCTTCATTGATTTTGAATGGCGTACACGATACACGCATTTAACATTAACTTCAGGCTCCTTCACGGACTTTTACTGCAATTCCTAATTAGCTTTTTATTAAGTCTGACAGTATCATCTATTGTTTTCTTGTAGTGTTATTTTCTACGCTCTACTGTGTGGCCCACTACAGAGTGTAGATAACATTAGAACATATCAGTATCTTGATATGCTTTTTGTTTTTCATTTATATGAGAGTAACTGAATGGCTGCATGCGCTTGGAATTGTGATAAAAGTTGTGCGTGTGACAATTCCTCCAAACATTCTTATTAACTGTGCGTTATGGAGGCATAATGTGGAAAGTTGAAGAGATCTGTAACTATTATCCATAAATTCTGCAGATTACTGAGTCATCAATATCTCTCTGCTTTACTCAACGGCCAACATTATCTTGTTTTCCTCTCTGGAGCAAACGTTTTTGTTTACTGTCAAGGATATAGTTTAACAAAACAATTAGAAGTGGCATTGGGAGAGAACATTACTCGTTTAGTCCTTATTACTTGCGATATTTCAAGATTGAAAACATCTCATTGCTTCATGGGAACTCTGGCGATTTTGGTTATCACTACTTGATGACGTAACGATTTTGTTGCTTTTCAACATGGCCAAAAGTGAAAGGTGATATCTTTTCTTCCAACACACACACACACACACACACACACAAGCACGTCGTCAAGTCATAACAAGTTGTCAACTGGACCATGGTCTAGTGAATAGGCCTATGTAATACTTCAATAATACTTAGAAAACATACATACTTAGAAAACATACATACTTAGAAAACAAACATACTTAGAAAACATACATACTTAGAAAACATACATACTTAGAAAACATACATACTTAGAAAACATACATACTTAGAAAACATACATACTTAGAAAACAAACATACTTAGAAAACAAACATACTTAGAAAACAAACATACTTAGAAAACAAACATACTTAGAAAACATACATACTTAGAAAACATACATACTTAGAAAACATACATACTTAGAAAACATACATACTTAGAAAACATACATACTTAGAAAACATACATACTTAGAAAACATACATACTTAGAAAACATACATACTTAGAAAACATACATACTTAGAAAACATACATACTTAGAAAACAAACATACTTAGAAAACATACATACTTAGAAAACATACATACTTAGAAAACATACATACTTAGAAAACATACATACTTAGAAAACATACATACTTAGAAAACAAACATACTTAGAAAACAAACATACTTAGAAAACAAACATACTTAGAAAACATACATACTTAGAAAACATACATACTTAGAAAACATGTCCGCGAATCTGGGACACCTGTCGATCAGCAGTCCTCCGCTTCACTTTAAACTTCTTTTAAAAAGGTAGGCATTTTGTTTAGTTTTCTGACATCGCCTCAGTGTAGGCATTTTGTTTAGTTCTCTGACATCGCCTCAGTGTAGGCATTTTGTTTAGTTTTCTGACATCGCCTCAGTGTAGGCATTTTGTTTAGTTCTCTGACATCGCTTTAGTGTAGGCATTTTGTTTAGTTCTCGGACATCGCTTTAGTGTAGGCATTTTGTTTAGTTCTCTGACATCGCCTTAGTGTAGGCATTTTGTTTAGTTCTCTGACATCGCCTTAGTGTAGGCATTTTGTTTAGTTCTCTGACATCGCCTTAGTGTAGGCATTTTGTTTAGTTCTCTGACATCGCCTTAGTGTAGGCATTTTGTTTAGTTCTCGGACATCGCTTTAGTGTAGGCATTTTAATTAGTTCTCAACTTCGAAAAAGAAGATTTGTTTCCATTTGTTAATTTAGTTTTGCATGTTATTTCTGCTAAGCCAGCGGTAATCCTGAATGATTCAGACAACACCTACGTTCTAGGTTTAGCGTGATGAAAGTTTAGAGACTGTTATACAAGACTTAACAAACTCTGATCACTTAGAACGGATATACATTTTGAAAACTAAACGAAATAGTTAACTGAATAAACGTGTTTCCTCCCATTCCCCCCCCCCTTTTTTTTTAAATTGGCCTACTTCGGCCTAATAGTAGGCTACTTCTCTTTGTTGAGATTTTTTTTTATTACTGCTACGCGTATTCCTCACTTTTGATCTATAATTCTATCTGCATCTTTTCTATCTTCGACAATCAAAAGATTTTTTTACTAACGTAATCCGTATCACGTTTAACATTCTAACAAAAATGTGTGCAAAAATGTGGTCCAGACCCAAATGGACCTAAACGTTTTTTTTTATTTTTTATTTGGTGGATGATAGGCCTAGGGTCATGCTTAAAGGCTTTAAATTTCTATAAAATAAACTCTACATGCATTGCAAAAATACTTATATTGACATAGTTTCACACATGTGGATGTACTCTCTTTTTTTTTTTTTAAGAAAATGTTTTTTTCCCTTTCCACAGTATCTCTAGCGCCATCATCCATTTGTTTCAAAGGAAGCCGTTGAAAGAAAATGAGCTTGGCATCTTACAAGAACATGTTAGGTAATTGATTCGTTTCTTTTAGTTCTGAAAGTAGTAAAAGATTCAGTGAGTCTGCACCCGTCTGCTTGATGGGGAGGGGGTATCCAAAAAAATATAATTTTTAAGGGAAATTCCTTTAGGTTGGGCCTACTGTTTGCTTGACAAAACATCATTAATCATGAGGGAATTTGTCTGTTTAAACCAGAAGAAATGAAGAATCGAATTCAATAGCCGGATAGAATCGAGACCGATTGTTATAGAAGGACTGAACACTGACCTGCAACATCACAACCTGTGACCAATTTAGACCAATAGTGTGTTGCCATGTTATACATAAAGATGCGAAAGCTGTTTTGATGCAGAGATGCCAAGTTGGCTCTCTATGCAGTGCATAGGAAACAAAAGTAATGCCAATAAAATCTTTGTTCTGATTGTTCAACTTTCTAATGCCTTGGTGCATCACACTAAAGTGCTGGTCTAATTTTACTTGGGGTTACAAAATATATCCACATTTTGTTTGTTCTAATAGGTCATAATAGCTCAAAAATTCCAACATTATATATTTATATTTTTAATCTTATAGATTTCTCATTAACTCAGAAGCCGGAGGGCTAGTCCAAGAATATTATAAGGTGAGATTATTTTATCTTGCTTAGTTAGTACAGTCACATCTGGTTTCTGGATTTAAAGTCCTAGTACCAGTACTAGGGAAATTGACACAATTACTAGATGTAGTGATGATGTCAATATGTTAAAAAAAAAAAAAATAGCAGCTGCTAAAATATTAATTATCCTAAATCTTTATTCTTAAGCAGGAAAAAAAAATGTTTAGTCAGTTTGGTCAATTAAGATTTTCTTACACAGTGAAATAATATATAAATCATTGTTATCACATTGTTAGGACGCTACCAATTTTGTATGATTTTTTTATAAAGAAGTTGACATATTTTTACCGATCCATCACCACAGATATATAAGTTAATCCTTTATCAACTCATTTATTGTTAGGACACTCCATTCTTTCATTACTTTTGAACCATATTAGAATTTATTGTGAAATGTATTTTGTTTTAAATGTCATACTTGATTAACCCGTACTGTGAATTAGTCCAAAATTCAGAAGTCTTCCATACATTTTAGTTCTAGATCTTCTAAACAATTGTTTTATAGACCTACTCAATGATGAGGGTAATCACATCTTAATACTGAAAATATGTATATCGGATATCCTCAGGAAATGTGAATTTTACTGGTTGAGGAATGGAATATAAATACACTTATCTGGACATGTTGGCCTAAGTAAGCTCTATATCTGACTTCAACTTTGAATATAAACAATGAGCCTTTACAGTTTGGAAATAATTTTTTAAAATTCAAATGATGTTTATCCCTCACAGCTTCTTGGATTACTGTTGCACTTGTACACTCCCATGTAATATATTATGTGCATGCTGTTACAGCAGTAGACCTATTTTAAATAGATAGAAATAAATCCTTAGCAGCTGGGGCTTTTGTACTTAGGGCTAATAATCTCAGGGGCATAGAGATGGCACTGATGTCTGGGCAACAAAATGTGTTTCATTAGCAAAAGGCTCAGGTGGAACTGTTTGTATTTTAGGAAGCTTGACATTGTTATTAAATGTGTGAAAAGATTTGTTGACAACTCTCATATTATCATTTCTGCAGGACCAGCTGTTGAGAAAAGGCATGATCATACTGAGAGAGAAAATAAAAAATGAACAAGGTGAGTGAAAGCTTAGAACACTTTCAAGAAAATCCCTCACATTTTTTAAAACTTTCTTTCACACTTTTTCTTTACTCTTTCTAAGTTGAGTTTTGTTTAGTTTGTATCTCTATATTCTTTCCCATCATCATCATCATCACAGTGGCACATCCTTACATTCCAATCTGTCATGTGCTTGTCATCTCCAGGCCTGAACTCTTAACTTGTAGATCTGGGTCTACATTATCAAGCCATATTGTATTCATGGCCTGCCTTTTGGTTTTGGCCTTTTTACTATCTTTGCTTCTCTGACATACTTTCAATGTGACTTGCCCAATGTAATATGTTCTTTTTTTTTATTTCTATCACTATGAAGAAGTCTTCATATAGCTGGTATATATCTCCTGGTTAGTGGTTTCTCACCCTCTCCATGTACTCTTTATCCTATAATAGGATAGTTTACACTTTTTTCTGTTTTTCTCTCCTTTATTCTTTCTCCCTTAATAGGATTACAATAAATTGTCATTTAGCAGTTGGTGTTTTTAATTTTGTATCATTAAAAACAAAGGTGAAAGCTTAATATTTTTTTTTGTGCCTGTGCCTATATTGTTCTATAAGCTATTCCCACTGATATTTTATACTTTTTTTTTGTTTCCACTGTATTCTTTCTGTTTACAATTTGACCAAATCAATGTCTTGACAGGTGTTGAATTGCTCAAACAGCTTGGAGAGACCTGGGATTATTTCTTCAAGGAAATATTACCTGTGCTACAGGCCATACTCTATCCACTAACATCATCCTTAGTAAGTATAGACCTTTATGTTGTTTTTTTGCTTTAAATTAGGCAAGTAGCTTATGTAGTTGATATATTCAGTCAATATTGAATCTATCGCGTTCCTTAGTTGTCTTTATAAGGTAGATACTGGTAACAGATGAGGATTTGAATTAAGCAGAGTGTAACAAACATGTAAAATTTGAAAGAAACTACAGTCATTTTTTTTTTTTTAAATTAGAACTGATTTTATAAGGCTGCAAGTGAAAACTTTGCCATAGTTTTTATTAGTCAATTTGTTCCCTTTTTGTTTTCACTCAATCAAGTACAAATTTGCACAATTAAAATGGTATTGACAGAGCTAATCCCTTTCATTGATGTATAAGATATTGGAGGCATGCTGGCTGAGTGTTGAAATACTTGTCTTCCAAACCAAGGAGTTCTGGGTTTGAATCTTGGTGAAGACCAGGATTTTTATTTCTGGATCTTTAGGGCACCTATAAGTCCACCCAGCTCTAATAGGTACCTGACATTAGTTGGGAAAAAGTAATGGTGGTTGGTCATTGCGCTGGCCACATGATACACTCATAAGCCGTGGACCACAGAAACAGATGACCTTTATATCATCTGACCCACAGATCGCTAATGCTAACATTACTTAGCTTAGCATAGGACTTGCTTTATCTTAGTTATGCTCTGTATAGATCATGCTCTTTTATCTTGCAATCTGTTGACATGACATGATTGAGGAATGATAGGATTATACTCTCATTAATATAAATGTATATATTACTTTCATTACTAGGTTCACTTTTCTTTTTCTTTTACACAGAGCAAGGATGAGACTGTTCGATCTCTGACACTGCTGGCTTTCAGAAATATAGTTGTGCTTAAAGTTAGTATTAAAGGTAAGCCACTGAAATAAGCAAGAAAAAAGTCTTTATATTTTCAGCTTTAGTATGGTTTTTATATTCTAAGCCAGTGTTTCCCAAACTTTTTCCTTAATGGAACACTTTGCACATTCCAAGTAGTTAGCGGAACACTTTGCTTATTTTTTAGGGAGATAACTCACGTGGTGGCCAACTAATTAATTATTCCTGTAGTTCATGGAAAACTTATTCAGGTTTCATGGAACTTGTGGAACATAGTTTGGGAATCACTGATCTAAGCTATCACATAAAAGTACAATTATAACTCAATCCACCATGATTGTAAGAGGATGGGTCCATTGTTTCAACATTATAGAAAACTAGAAATGCAAAGGGAAATGTGTAGAGCAGAGTTTAAAAATGTATTTATGTCCTTTGTATTTTGTAAATAAGTATTATTTATAGACAACTGTTTCATTTATTCACTATAAAGGATCATCCATATTAAAATTTGTTCCGTCTAGATACCTAAATTAATCTTTTAACATAGTCACTTATTGGTTTATCATTTTATTTTTGTTTAAAAAGCTTTTTTTTTTACAAGACATCCAAATTTTTTTATCAGTTTGTCCAATTTTTAAATATATATTTTTTTTAACTAACCCTAGAGCTATATGCTAGGTAATGACAGGAAATGTTTATTTTTCATAGTAAATAATATTTACAAATGTTCAATATAAAATAAAAATGTTTGTTTGTAAAATGTTTTACATGTTTCGGATGTTCCTTCAGAGTTGAAGATAATTACTTTCTAGTCCAAACCTCCCGCGCATGACAACGGGGGATGGGAGTGGGCAGGGTTTGAACCGGGATCATCGATAAATCTGAACGACAGTCCAACGCACTAACCGCACAACCAGGCAGCCATATTAACTCAAAACTAACTTAAGTTTTAACTAAAACAAAATATCAGTTGTTTCATTGTTGTTGTTTTTCTTTACAGAGGCATTAGAATCAGTGAATAAATGTGATTACCCGCCCAACATTTCTCAAATGTTATTAATTTTACAGGTAAAAATTTTAGTTTATTTGCACAGAATCTATCTTGTACATGCAAAAAACAAAATTTGAATAGCAGTCTTAATGTTGCTGATATTACAAACATATGTAAAAAAATAATTTTTAAATGCATACATGCATACTCACTTTCTAAAAATGTTCTTGCATTACATCCTAAAATGTGTACAATTTTGGCCTAGGCCTACTATGAATAATTGTTTACCTTTTTTTTTCCCACTTTCGTATATCATTACACATTTATTATGAATAATAAAATTTCAATATTAATGTAATAGCATTTTCTGAGAATATGATTATTCTAAATGTTTTGAAAACTTGTATGTATTATTTTTTAATATCATACTAATGTATTTTCTGAATGTTTAAACCATATACTACAAGAGGGAAAAATCACTAATGACAACTAACATCAAGACATGTTTTGATAACAAATAATCTTCATATTTTATTTCTCTTCCCAAACAGAGTATTCAAGATAATGTCTTTCTGTCTGAAAATCAATTCAAATTGGAGAAACTTGTAGCCAGAGTGATTTGCCCTTACCTTGGACAGCGAGGGTTCTATGATGGTAGCCCCGACCCAATCATCAAAGTCAAATTAAAACCAAGTCCCTTCAACATTCCTAATGTTATCATATCTGGTAAGTATTTACAATTATAAAATCTACTTAGTTGTTGTTTGTTTCCACACTCTAAGTATTAGAAGATGTTAAATATTTTAAATATGCTGTTTGCTGTCAACTCATGCAGTGAAATATGATCTTCACCTTCACCTATTCCCTTAGTCTGTTGGACCATTGGGGCACCACACCATATCTGTTGACCATCTTTCTCCTTTCCTTTTTTAGTTGCCTTTAATAGAATTTCTTTCAATGACAGACATGTCCATTTTTTTATGTTGTCTTCCATGATATGATATCCAAAGAAATTAACTTAATAATGGCTGCCTGGTTGTGCAGTATGTATGTTTGACTGTCGTTCAGTCATCTTGTTGTTCCCGGGTTTATACCCTGTCTGCTGCCATCCCCCATCGTTTTGCAGAAGGTTTGGACTAGGAAGATGTCAACTCTGAAGGAACATTCAAAACTTGTAAACCATTTTACAAACTAAAACAATTAACATTAATAACTAAGTATAAACCTATCATTTTCTCATTTGTCTATACTGTTATGAAAAGACTGGTATTGTTGTTGCTAAAGTGTAAGAGGTAACTAGTTAGTAAAAAGATGTGTGCATATCTAAAACTATATTTTTAAAAGAAATTGCTTTTTTAAGCTTAGTTCTAGTAAATTAATAATAAAATCTCATCCTTCTCTTATAGGAAGTACTATCATGCTTGTTGCGAGGGGTGCTGCTTTTCTGTACTTACTTTGATTGTTACTAACCATTCACTCATTTATCTTTGACCATAACATAATGGCATATTAGATCAATCTTGATAGATGTAGCCTTTGAGAAAATGATACCTCTTGGGTAACAGAATCGGCATTATGTAAATGGAATCATCTGCACAGTTAGATAGTTTATTATAGTTCACAATCACTGACATATGTATTTGGGTGAAAATGCATCCTTTACACTGTTATGAGCTGTTCTTATTGGCCAATTATTATGAAAAGTGTCTCAGTGTTAAATTGCTGTTAGGTATTGATCACCAAGGGTTCAAATCCCAGGATTTTCATTGGGAGCACTATGTTTCTCAGTCCAACTCTGGGAAGCCATCTTTCAAAGAGAGTAAAGAAAGTTGACCCTCAACACCCTTGTAAACCATTGGTAACAAAACAAGCAAAATATTTTTAAAAATCCTTTTTTTAAAGATAATGCTTGTCTAATGGGAAGAACTCTGCACTTATAACTATATTACTCCATGTAGAAGTTATTTCCCTTTTTTTATATCAAACAAAATAATTAATTAGCAATCATTAATTGACTAATTAATCAATGTTTTTATTGATTAATGTCTCGTTTTGGTACAATAAATAATTGTTTACAATTTTAACTTAATCCGAAACATGGTGTTGTAAAAAAATCTCTATAATTATTTAAAAAAAACAAAACATATTTAACCTCATCTGTGAACATTGAAGGAATAATTTTGGTATAAAACAAAATTAATAACCAGTAATTAATTGACCAATTGGTATAAATTTTTACATTGAGTCATGTATTGTCTACACCAATGAATAATTGTGCAAAGTTTCAACTTCATCCGATAATGTATTATATTATATTATAATGTATTTATATTATTAATGTATTATCTTATGTATTATAGATCTTAATTTTTCTGTTCATTTTTTTTTTTTATTGCTCTTTTAGATAATGACAAGACACCGAGCAAATCTCACATTCGGTTGGATGGTCCACTCTCCCCCTCCCCCATCTCCCCCCGTAAAGGGGCATACCAAGACTTAACGGGCCTGAAGAAACTGAAGCCAGTGCTGGAACATGTATATGATGGGGGAAGACGTCACAGCATCATGTCCTGACAGTGATGTCCAGCCCACCAAGGCTCACATCTCACTAGACCTTAAAGAAGCTTCATTATCCGAAAGACTCACAGCTTGCATAACTTGCGAAGAAGATAAACAGGCTATATGACTTGACTCAAATGATTGATACTTGATCATCAAGATTAGAAGCTGCTTCCATGTTAATTGTTCATCTGTAAATATTACAAGCCTCAAAAGAAACAAATTATTAAACTGTATATAGAGATTTCCTGTTATAAACTGGAGCAACACAATGTCAAGACATTCATGTCAAAAATATTTAAATTTGGTAGTTTAACATATACAAATATTTATTTTGTTTATTCCACCTCTACCCCCATTTTTTAAAGTTTGTTTTGTAAAGAATGTTTTTTAAGTTTGTTTTGTTAAGAATGATATTTTACAAATGGTGATTAACTTTGGTTGATTTTAACATGATGAAACATTAAACAAAATTACAAGGCTGATATTTTGTGTGAGAAATATGTTATTTCTGTGAATGCTTGAACACTTTATTGACAAATGAATAATTTTGAACAAAGTTAAATGAGTAAAATCAAAATGAAATGTGTTACATGACAATGTGTGTGATGAAGAAAATGTCTATGGTGCTTAAAAAAATACAAATATAGCAAAGGGAGACAATGAACAAATTTATGTCCAAATGAAAAGTAAATTTATTGATGCTAACAGCTATTTTTACTGATGTTTGAAAAAGTGTGTCAGTTAAAATGTCCTTTCCTATTTTTTTTTATTTATTATGAATACTTATATTCTAAAAATGTGCACAATAACTTATCAAACTAAAGCTGACCTAGACTACTATTTATTAGTAGTGACATTTATCCCTATTAAAACAGTAGTTATTACTAGCTTCAAAATTATACCCACAGTATTCCATTTCAATTCTTGCTACCCTACTGCCATAAAATCATGGAATGGGTTGCCTGAATCAATAAGGAAGACCAATGGCTTTGTAGAGTTTCAGTCTTTAATTAACATGCAGGTATATAATGACACATTTGATATGCTTGGATGAAATTATCCTTTTTTTTCAAGGAACAGCAGTAATTCACATACATGTAGTCATTGACAGCATTAGACTAAAGTATGTTTTAGTTGACACATTTTATCTTCTTTTTTGTTTTCATGTACTTGCATTTTTTTTAAAGCTTTCGCTATCTTAGAATGTTAATCAGGCACAAGATATGTGAAGCAATTTTTAACAATGATTTCAATATTCATTTTTACTTGTGTTGAGAATAATTAACGGTACTTTACTTGATGCACTTAAAAAAGATATATAGTTTCAGACACCAATGCCAGTGCTCAAACTGAGAATTAACACACAATTACTTGTTATTTTGTCCCATGGGCTCCTGTATTGATATATAACATGTTTATAGAAATAATTAATTTATGCAATGTCTTTCAGTAAATATAAAATATTTTAATTTGCTTCTCACTTTCTTTGTTTTATTTGTATTTTTGTTTTTTCTTTAATTGGAAAAAGTGATCACTCAACCTAAAAAAAGATTCCAATATATATACCTGAAATATATTGGAACTTCACTGATTGATTGAATGTCTATCACAAATCTCTGTAACAATGGATGTACATGAATTTTGTACACAGGTTTATTTTACCTCTTAGGTGCTCATTAAGAAATGGTATAGATAGATTTGCAATCTAAGCTCAGAAGATTGCTTTCTATTAAACTTTAAATTTTTATTTAATTTTTGGTATTTCCGCAAAATTGTCAAAATACAATTTTTAACAATTATAAATATAAACAAAAATATAAACAAAAATAGCTTAATACACAATTCTGTCTTTTTTAAAGCATTAAATAACTCTTTTGGTGCATAACCCTCCATTATAGATAATTTAAAGAAATTAATAAAACCAAATTGATATTTTCTTTTTTTTTTTATTTCACAAAAAAATGGAATATCAGTATGAAGTTACACCTGTGTGTGTGTGTGTTGAGACAATTACTCAGGGGTGGATTTAAGGGAGGGCGGGCGAGCCTACTGCCCAAGGGCCTCCACAAGAAAAACTCCCCTCAATAAAAAAAAATTATCCATATTATGACAATTTAGCAAATTACTACTTTTTTCATTTTTTTTTTTTTTTTACTTTTATTCTTTTTTTTTTTCGCTGTTTTAACAGAAAACATTTTAAATCTTACACTTGGCAACACTGTTGTGGTTAATAAGTGTCCGCTTGTAGTATGCTTGTAATATACAAAAGCATTCAGACTAAAACGTACATTTTAAATATTTGTTTTTAAAGAAGGAAAATGAGATTAAATTTGAAAGTACACCATTCCTCTCTTCTAAAATAAGGTACGTTTTTAAATATAAGTAATAATAAATTTATATTAAAGCTTTCAAAAAAAGTGTAGGAGCATCCACAAAACCCTTGCCTGGGCCACCACTTACATTTTCGTAGGTGTCAGGAACCCGAATTCCCTGCTCGGACCTGAGACAGAGTATTGCCTCTACCACCTATTGAGAGTGGCAGGATCGGTGGGAAGCTAAGACCCACAACAAACTCGAGACAGATTGTGGCGGATGTCAGGTGGCGGTCCACATCTAAGGGTCTGACAAGGCGTGGTAGCACGACCATGTCCAGACATAGGATTGGCCACACCTACATCACGCACTCCTTTGTGCTGAAGAGAGAGGAGCCCCCACTTTGTGAGTACTGTGACTCTCTTCTCACCGTGAAACAAATCTTCATTGATTGCCCCAGATACCAGGATATTAGGGGAAGTTTTTTTTAGAGGGCACAATTTAAAATCACTGTTCGATAGTGTCGACCCTGGGAAGGTACTGGGCTTTGTCCGGGAGGTGGGGTTGTCTACGAAGATTTGATTTGTGAAATTGTGAACATATAATATTTACTAAAGATTTTTACTAAATTATTAAATTTTTACTAGTTGTACTATTTTAACTGTGAATAGACCTTGATTTTAATGATTTGACTGTATGGAATTCAGCTCTGGTGATATGAAGGGAGAGTAATCCTTGAAGGATTACGGGCACAACATGGCCTAAACTGTGCCGATGTGCCAAAACTGGGAAGTGTTAGGAAGTTAGACAAGGCGGTTGGCGAGATAGTATGTTTGATCTGTTTTCGAGATCCGTGTTCAGGTTTTCCCCAGAAGTTTCCATGGCGGCACGAGTTGAAAAGAGGTTTTTTAATAAAGACACATTTTGCACAATGCTCAACTCATCTTTCCATTTGCAGCGCATGAAAATAAATGACTATTGTGATGATCATTGATGACTATTTTGATGATCATTGATGACTATTATGATGATGATTGATGACTATTTTGATGATCATTGATGACTATTATGATGATCATTGATGACTATTTTGATTGATCATTGATGACTATTTTGATGATCATTGATGACTATTATGATGATCATTGATGACTATTATGCACTTTGTACAGTTGGTGATACAGACAAGGACTCGAACCATTGTTCGGCGTCATCGCCTGACAGCGACCAGGAACCAAATTAACATTCACTTTTGCCATCCCTTTCTCTAAGAAAAGAGCGTTCAAACGACTATAGTTGTATGGTCCCGCGTCACCACCCAGGGTCACGTGGTTATACGCCCTCCCCCCGAACCCACCCGCATTCCTATCCATTATATAACACTAACAGTCCTCACAAACAATTCTTTATTTAGGATCAACACATTTTGGAGCCCGAGAGTTCTTCCAAAGACAAAGTCCCAAACTTAAATTGCACCTCTCTCTCTAACAATACAACAAGACGACTTGAATACATAACAGAGATAGTTTCGAACTAAAAGTAATGAAACTAATGAAACATACATTTATTTGAAAGAAAAAGGAATAAATTGCTTTATGTTATAGGGCCTTATGGGACCAATATCTTACATAGTTTAGGGACTTATCAAGTTTAAATCCGGCCCTGGGGTCTTTGAGGGGCTGAATCTCACACCCTCACCTTCGATGAAGTCAAATAGGGAATCGGCGCCATAGGCCGTGACCTCCGTTGGCTGTGTTTTATCCAACAACCAGGCCTGGGCATAGGGCTCTTCACCCCTGTCCTGTCTGAGGGCTCCCAGCAGTGACGGCCATAATGACTGGGCATGAGGGGCCGTACCACGTACACATCGCACCGTCCCCGTTCCTGGATCCCACTCGCTATAAGTGGCCGAGAACAACGCTGACCATGGGGAGATTGCCTCATATTCCTATACTGTCACCGCCACTGTTCCGTGCGGAAACTGCCACTCCAACTAATCCGGTCACTGATGACGGCCCCCATGTGGAACGGAGTAGCGGACTTTTTGGACTGGGGTGCGGGCTGTTTGTTCCATCCCTACCCCGAGTGAGATAAAAAAAAAAAAAAAAAAAGAAAAGCTCACCCAGGACGTCTCGCAAAGGCCTGATTCAGTGATTCGCTACTCGTACTCAGCCTATCTAGTTCCACTACTAGACGTTTCCACTGGAGGGGCCACGCTGAATCCTCCGGCACACCCTCACCTTCGATGAAATCCAGTAGGGAATCGGCGCCGTAGGCGCCATATTATATCCCGTTGAAGGTTAGAAAGGCTTTTATCCAACCAATAGGCCTGGACACGGGGCTCTTCACCCCTGTCCTGTCTGAGGGCTCCCAACGGTAAACGGCCATATCTGTTGACTGGGCCGGACCGGGCCGTGCCGTGTACACAGCGCACCGTCCCCGCTCTCCTACCACTCGCTATAAGTGGTCGAGAACAATGCTAACTGCGGGGAGCTTGTCTCATATTCCTATACTGTAACCGCCACAATTCCGTGCGAAGGTCGCCACTCCAGGCTCCTGGTACTGATGACGACAACCTTGTGGAACGGCGTGGCGGACTTTCAGGACTGGGTTGCAGGTTACTTGTTCCATCCCCACCCCGAGTGAGATTAAAAAAAAAAAAAAAAAAAAGCTCACCCAGGGAGACCTGCTAGAAGGCCTGGTTCGCTACTCGTTCTTTGCCTATCCAGTTCCACCCCTGGACGTTTCCACCGGAGGGCCACGCTGAGGCGACGGGTAGCTGGAATATCTTCCGGGCACACCCTCACCAGAATTTGCTTTCCTTTTTCTCATACTGTTGCATGAGTTCTTTTAGATTTACTTCATTAATAGAGCCCAGCGACTGGTAGTTTAACATTGGGTGTGTAAAATATATCAGGGAATGGGGCGGAGGAAGCTATTTTTTTTTTCTGGGGGTAGGTTTGAGCCTCTAACCCTTCTGGCTACGTCTAAGGTATAATCATAATTTTATTATTCTAGTTAATTCAACTGAAATTGGTCAGACATCCCATATAACCCAAACCTAGGAGGTAATAGGAGATAACAAAATAATTAAATTTTAATAAAATAATTAAAGAAATAATGCCCAATCGATCATAAAGTAAAAACGTTTTTTTTAACGATACTAAATTCTTTACAAATTATTAGATCTATATATCTTATAGACTAAAGAAGATAATTACGTCTTATCTTATTCATTACGCATTTCATGTGTCAAACTAGTCATGCATGCTAATCGGTGATTTAAACTTTAATAGTTACATATCTCATACTAATAAATAATAATATATGCTACAAATTAAGCCGTAAAGTAACAGACATAGCTAAGACTAAGTTAAACACCCCTAGATCTATAAAGGAAAAGCTTCAAAGACCAGCTTAGGCGTCAACTTTCCTTGGCTAACATAGAAGAGAGCACCTGGCTGCATGCGATGTCGGAACGAGACAGCTGGAGGTCACTCACGAAGGCCGCGGGATACACATTTGAGACCAAAAGAAAATCTGCTGCCGAGGACAAACGCAGACGACGAAAAGAAAATCTAAATCGACCACCTGCGGACAATGGTTATGCTTGCCCTGGATGTTGCAAAATATGCAGGTCACAGCTGGGACTGCGCAGCCACGGGAAATACTGTATTCCTCATTAATCTTCGGACTCGCGAAGACTAGCCTTATTATTATTATAAAGGGGGGAAACTCAAGGTAATTTGAATTTTTTTGTCAGAACAAACGTTTTGTGAGTCTTCCCCCCTTGTCATTGTGGTTCTTTCACTGGCCTATACATTACAATATTATAAAGAAAACTAACCAATAGTAACTGGCTTTGACTTTGACAAAAATGACTTATTTTTCAAAATGAGAAAATGGCTTTTGACTAGTTAAGTGCCTGGATTTTTATTGACTAATTTTGTTTAATTCTAGATCTAGACATCGATCTATAATAATCTAATTTAACGTAAGCTAATTTATCTAGTCACGTAAACTATCTAATATATCTATAGATCTAGATCTATTTAAGAGGGGCGGACTGGGCATGAACATGAATTGTGACTGTCATTCACTGATAATCAGTGATAATCATATGATATTGATAATGATAATGTTAAATGAATGATTCAGTAAATGAGTAATCAGTTCAACTTCATTGAGTTTGAGAAGCAATAATCATTGATATTGATTGTCATTATTCATGTATTGTCCATCTAAATCTAGCCTAGGCTCAATAGTCTTTGAATAGTAATTAGTGTCACAATAGACTAAATTAAATAAATATCCAGACTATAACTAGATTTAGATCTAGATCTAGATCTAGAATCTAGAGTAGTTTATGCTATTCGGACACCTATAAGCCCAAATTTGAAAGTTTGACTTTGACAGCGCATTAAATTTTACAATGGTTTGACATAGAAAAGAAAATGACGTATCAAAATCTTCTTTAGTTAAACTTAAAGGAGAATAAGGATGACTACTTATATTTGTACCCCTAACCTATATTTATTATTAATAAATTTAAGGTCAAAGAGGCTGTGTGTTTTCATTTAATTTGGACAAATTTGACCCACATTATTTGATTCCGGACATCATAATTTATTTCGGACAGTCTCTATATTTAGGCATCAATTATCTCAGATTTTAATTCTATATTAATATTAACTAAATTTTAAGATCCCCAGGCATAGCCCCTCACAGGAAATCATTACGATGTTTTCAAACTATGCATAAATACGAACACAAAAAATAAAAATATGAACACACTTATTCTATCAAAATTAGGTCACTGGAATAGTGACTTCTACACTGACTTTTAGACTTATTTTATGTTTGTTTATTTTATGTGTGTTGAATGTTTGGGGTTTGCATGATTAGATGTGTGTTGAATGTTTGTGTTTTTTTTGTTCATTAATTTAATAAATTTCTAGATCAAAATACAGATGATCTTTTGTAGTATAGTAGGCCCCTACAGGTTACGATCTATAGCCATTCTGAATCCTCTATATTCTCTCTATATAAATCTAGATCTATCTAGTAGGTCTAGATCTAAGCATTTAACTTCATTCAATGTACCAAGCTCACTCCAAACATTTGCCCATTTATTCTTTATTTAAAAAAACAACAACAAACGAACAAATATAATATAAGATCATTTTTATTGATGTCCAAAACTGGCTGTCCGAAATAAATTTTGGTAAGAAAATCGTAATCTAATTCGGACAACGTATTAATTTTTTTTTTTCATGGAATTAGAAAACTTGGCTTATGAATCAAATAAATTAGCTCCAAAAACAGAATAATTATTGCCGGGCTCATTAGTGTAGACTTAGCCAATCAAAAAATATAGTCTTAACCCTAGGAAGAGGTAAAGTCATCCGGGTAACATAGGAAAAAACAACAACCTGACTAACAAATTTGAATTTCGTTTTTCGTACATAAAAAGACAGCTAAATGGAAGGAAATTGGGTCAAAATCATTGGAAAATGGACAAGCACATTATACAGCGCGCTAGTTTTATAATACATATTAAAATAATTATTTAATGACCACAAAAAACAGCGAATGTCCGAATTCATGTAATGTCCGAAATAAATAAACTACTATATATATATTAAAATATATAATTAGTCTATATTGTATAAATTACTATAAATAATATAAGCAGATTCAGATAGATCTAGACCTAGAATCTAGACACTAGAGATCTAGATCTAGGCATAGCTAGGCGAGACTCTAGTAAATAAGTAAAGTATATATATTAATTCATTCTGTCATTGATCATAACTGTATAACAATCTAGAATCTAGAGTATTTCATGCTATTCGGACACTATAGTATAAGGCCCAAATTTGAAAGTTTGACTTTGACAGCGCATTATTTGACAATGGATTGACTTAGAAAAGAAAATGAAGTATCAAAATCTTCTTTAGTTTAAGGAGAATAAGGATGACTACTTATATTTGTACCCCTAACCTATATTTATTATTAATAAATTTAAGGTCAAAGAGGCTGTGTGTTTTCATTTAATTTGGACAAATTTGACCCACATTATTTGATTCCGGACATCATAATTTATTTCGGACAGTCTCTATATTTAGGCATCAATAAACTCAGATTTCAATTCTATATTAACATTAACTAAATTATAAGATCCGCAGGCATAGCCCCTCACATTAAATCATTAAGATGTTTTGGAATTATGCATAAATACAAACACAAAAAATAAAAATATGACTATATGAACACACTTATTTTACCAAAATTAGGTCACTGGGATAGTGACTTCTGCACAGACTTTTAGACTTATTTTATGTTTGCATGATTAGATGTGTGTTGAATGTTTTGTGTTTTTTTGTTTATTCATTTAATAAATTTCTAATACAGATGATTTTTGTAGTATAGTACAGGTAAGAATACACAGCTGCGATCGCAGGTTGGGCATATGTAATCACGGGGCGCCGTTACATTTTCATCCTTTTTTCTGCTTCTGTTGTGTGACATCTGCAATCCATGACCCTTCCTTTATACTCTCTCTCCATGTGGATCTATCCAGTGCCATCTCTTCACAGCTGCTTGTGTCGATTTTGAAGAGCTTCATGTCGCGTTTGCATACATTTATCTAGTAGGTCTAGATCTAAGCATTTAACTTCGTTCAATGTACCAAGCTCACCCCAAACATTTGCCCATTTATTCTCTATTTAAAAAAAACAACAACAAACAAACAAATATAATATAAAATCATTTTTATTGATGTCCAAAACTGGCTGTCCGAAATAAATTTTGGTATGAAAATCGTAATTTAATTCGGACACCCTATAAATTGTTTTTTGTATGGAATCAAACAACTTGGCTTATGAATCAAATAAAACAGCTCCAAAAACAGAGTAAATATTGCCGGTCTCATTAGTATATACTTAATAATAATAATTTTATTTATAAAGCGCTGTTAACAAACTTAGCCAATCAAAAAATATAGTCTTAACCCTAGGAAGAGGTAAAGTCATCCGGGTAACATAGGAAAAAACAACAACCTGACTAACAAATTTGAATTTCGTTTTTCGTACATAAAAAGACAGCTAAATGGAAGGAAATTGGGTCAGAATCATTTGAAAATGGACAAGCACATTATACAGCGTGCTAGTTTTGTAATAAATATTAAAATAATTATTTAATGACCACAAAAACAGTGAATGTCCGAATTCATGTAATGTCCGAATTAAATAAACTACTATAGTACATCTTCAATGATCTTGAAAGAAATAACAAATTAAAATTAGGTCTAAAATTTAAGACCATGTACCTTTAAGACCATATTGATAAATTTAATCCTAATCATCAATAATCTATAGATTTTTTTTTTTTCAGCTTATTCAATAAGTCAAGAAAATGGAAGGTAATATATGTGAAATAAAACTATTAAAAATATGAATGAATCTTATTACTTTACTTTTATACATTTTTTTAAAAGTGTTAATTAGATACGTGACAGTTAAATTTATTAGCAACTTTAAAAATCAATATATTATATCTATTTTCATCTTCTTCTTTTTTTTTTTTCTATGTACCTTTGTAAGTCTTATAATTTTAAAATTTATTTTATTCAAATTTCAAAGTAAGCGGCTCATTCCTAACTGGTGATGTCCATTCAAGGATGTCTCAGATTGCAATGGCTGGAAATCGACCAGAGGATTGGAAAGAGTATATAGACCAGCTAAAGTCAAAAGCTGATCATGTTGATGAAACGCTGCATACTCGTACAATTGATAAATTATACAAAGTAGCCTTTAAGGTTAGTTGCTGCTTACAAATTTTGATGTACATTCACCTCCATATATCAAGCTCTATTTCTATGGAACAAATATAACATATTCTCGTCTATCTTATCTTATCTTATAAAAGACAGACGTTACTTCAAAAAAGAAGATGATTACATCCTACTTGTATTCCTAGTCATGCATGTCAATGAATGACTTAAATTCTGCCAAGTCATTGGTTTTCCTGGCTGACTGAGGCAACCCATTCCATGCTCTAATAGCACTAGGGAAGAAGGACAAATTTGTCCTCTACATATGGAACAAAGAATGTGTCTATTCACTATCACTGGGTCTATATTTATGGTTACTGAAGAGAATATATTATATATACATATTTCTATGCCTGTTTGGTTCCCCATAAAGAGAAACTGGTACTGTTTTAGGCTTGTACAAATTTTGTATTTTGTTTTAATTTTGTAAAATTTATAACCAGTAAAATTTCAGTAATGTGTACAAAATAACAAATTCTTGATATTTTATTATCTTCATTTTTTTCAGGTTATTCCTCAGAGTAATAATTCTGTTGTTCATGCACAACTTATCCTTGACTATGCTGAATTTAGAAGGTATGACATTTTTAAATTTAAAGAACTAAACTAAATAGTAAATTCATGTATATATATATACCTTTTTTTTTTCTTAAATTTGTAGCATTTTCAATCTGTTATTGTTTTGTTAATATGCCAGTTCCAATGCCAAACAAGACAGTTTAGGTGAAGCTGAGAAAATCCTTAGCTATGCACACAGAAAGATGCATCAGTTTGCTATTGTCCATGTTGCATACGCTGAATTAGAGCTGAAGAAAGGTAAGTTATAAGGACAAATTTTAAACCTTCTTTTCATAGTGAATGTCTTAATTAACAGAATTGACTCTTTTTTTTTAATATTCATATATATGCTTTACAGTATCCTGTTAGCCAAGGTCTATCTAAATTAGCAACTTTTTAAAATTTCTGGACAAAAAAGATTTTAGGATATCCCTGAGTCAGCTTATCTTTCATGGGAAGCTGTTAAATCTCACCCAGAAATCACTAGTCTTAAAGAAAAATTTTTGTCTACTCACCAAAGCTACCAAAAAAAAATGTCCCCACACTTTCATTCAAAATAAATTTTGTGTGGAATTTGTGAAAGTATTTCACCCTGTCTACTTGAATTCTAGGAAACAAAGACAAAGCCTTACATATTCTTCAAAAAGCTATTTCATCCAATGCCCAACCGTTAGCTGTGATATTCAAAGCACAGGAAAGATTTGCAGAGGGAAGAACAAAACTATTGAGCAGTGATGAAAGAGATGAATTCTGTAAGTACTCATTGACGTATAGAACCTCCATAGTTGTTTGTACTATTGGATAGCTGTTTTTCTATCTTTGGAATCGATAAACAGACATTATTATCCTAGTTTTGATTATCTGCATCATGATGTAAAGGCACTTAATATATTTGCACATTTTTACCTGCAATAATTGCAATGAAATAATTCATTCAAAATATTTTTTTTTAAATTTCAGGCAGTAGTTATAGTCCTCATAGCAGTCAAGATTCATCAGATGAATGGAACAATTCAATCTTTCAAAAATCATTCAAGTATATAAAAAAATTTTCATGTTAATACAGATATATTATTTTTTTTATAAAGCTTTGATTAACTGTTTCTTTTCAATATGAATTCTTTGTTTTATTTCAGTCCTAACAAAGAAAACTCTCAAAACATGTTTGATCAAGAAAACATAGCACCTTTTAAATTACACCAGGAGTTAACCGCTGCGAAAGAACCATTAGAAAGTCACAGTGAAAGAAACCCTATGTCACTGACCTCATTCAATACATTGCCAGAAACCCCCAAACCTAACTCCACACTGAATGATAACATACCAGGAAGTCACCAAAAAAAATTAGGTCACTTTCACAGCACTCCTAATTTGATGCCTACTCTGTACACATCCTTTAAACAATCGGAGAGGTGAGATTATTACCAGCCCTGTGCGAATACTTTATTTTTTCTTCTTTGAATTGAAATGCATGAGGTTGTTTTTTTTAAATGTAAATATTGGCCAGAAAAAAATACAAGTTTTATTAGTTGATATATTATTCTATTATTTCAGTATTTTTTATTTTTTTTTAACTGTTTTAAAAATAAAATTTTTTTAACTTGAAGTTTGGTTTCTTGATTTTATTGGAAAGACGATTTTAGCCAGTATCCACTTGGCAGGTTTGGGTCTTCCCCGTCTAGGTAAATTGATGACTGCACAAGATGTAAAGACAACTTGAGACAATCAGCCTACCGTCAAGATTGTTCATTTAAATTCTTTTAGAAAATTGTTCAACTACTGCAGCCTGAACTGCTGCTAAAACTTTTGTGTGAATAATGTCTATATTGTTAAGGCCTCCGTGCGGTGTTGATTCTTGGCAATCTGTCTAGTGTAGATCTGACTGGAAGTAACACTGAACTCAACTACTTCAGTAACACCGGCGAAAGGCCGAAACAAATATGTAGTCGACGCTGATATGTTGTTCTACAAATATGTTTAATACTCAAGAAGGGAATCGTCTGATGTCAGCTATGTCCGAAACAATCAAATATGTAGTCGACGCTGATATGTTGTTCTACAAATATGTTTAATACTCAAGAAGGGAATCGTCTGATGTCAGCTATGTCCGTAAATCCGTATCTATTTTACTGCTCTACAAGAAGCGTCTTCCTTTTTGCGTCGCTTATAGCATTCTTATTTTTTAAAGATCTGTCACGTCACTTGTCGCTAATTAAAACTTTCCCCTTATTCCCGAAACAAATAACTAATTCCTAATCATGTCATAACAATATTTAAAAATGTTTGAATTGAAATAGAAAACCAGTGACAATCTGATTGGTATTAGATCTTTTTGAAAATTTGCATAATAATAATAATAATAATCTTCAATGTCCTTAAGGAAATTTGTCTTACAATATGTGCATTACACCAAACAAAACATTGTAACTATAAAAATTCAAAACGTACATTCACACCAGACTCACTCATAATTTACATGTGAATTAATTATTACACTAAAATGGCAAGTAATGACCTCAAGAAAGATTATCTGGAAATGAAAGATTTTCAAATTTTTTTACATTCATTTTCTTTATTTTTTCCTCCTCATTTCAGAAAAGGTTTTTTAAGCATTGGATCAACAAATCTGGGACCACCAAGGCGGATCAAAGTCAATCCTAATGTGAAGAAATGGAGTGAGGAAAGCCCTAACAACAATTCTGAATCTCCAACTGGATCAGTCTTTTCAAACACATCAGGTTCAAAATAGTTGCTAGGAATTAATGTTGAAAAGAGTCAACATTACAAGTCAAATAAATTAAAATAAAGCTAGTAAAGGGTATTTATGTTGAAAAGGTATTCATTTTTTAAAATCTTTTTTTTTTTTAGGAAAAAGTAATGATCCATCCCCTGAGCGAACAGACACTAATAGTAATGCTGAAACACCTGAAATGTTGTCAACTGAATCTAAGAGTTACACTAGAGTTCTCTCCCACTTCAGTAGCCACCCCATTCTTCCACTTCCTAAAGTATTCACTAACCAGGAAAGTGAGCTCCCGATGCACAATCCAGCTGGTAAAGCAAATGTAATCAACTTTCCCAACTGGGGTTTAAACTCTGGAGAATCAGAGCCTATGATTCCTGAGATGGATAAAAAGAGCGAAAGTAGGTTAGGAAACAAAGATGGTGAACTGCCATCTTTAAAAAGATCACTAACGTCATCAGAAGATGACCCATCTAGTGTCAGCACAACCTGCAGTGCGTCAAGTGTTGATACAATAAAAGAGAAGCTTTATGTACGACCAGAGAACTTGGAGTTGAATAGTTGTACTGAAAAGAATAAAAAGGAATCTCCTTTAAAAAGTTCTACCTAGTAAGTCTGATTATGTAACTTTTGTTTACTTCTTATTATCCTGCATAATCAGATAATCTTGTTTGTATAATGGTATTATCCTTTACCTTTAATTATACTTATATTGTATCCTAGTATTTCACATAAAAAGAAAAAAAAAAGATTGAATTATAAAGTCACAAAAAAGAATACTTTTACATCTCTACAATCTTTTGCCTTTGCAACTTCTCATTTGACTAAAGAGGACAATTCTTTAAATTCATCCACTTTTGCAAGTTTGGTATTTGTAATCACCAGATTGCAATATTTCAGGGTTTTTCTGAATTGCAGATTTTGAAGACATGAGAAATAAGAAAAAAAGAGAAGGGCCAATATGAATGCAGAACATTTAATTGTGTCATGATTATTTTGTCACTATCTATGTCCATCTTTAAGGACCAGCGTGCTTTAACTGATATAGAAGAGAGCACCTGGCAACTGGTTGCTTATGAATGAGACAGAAAGTAAGCATGGTTGGTTGTTGTGCTGGCCACATGACACCCTTGTTAATTGTGGGCCACAGAAGCAGATGACCTTTACATTATTTGCCCTATGGATAGGAAGGTCTGAAAGGGGGAACATTACTTTTTTCTAACATAATTACATTGTTCTTAATTTTGATAATCATCATTCCGTTTCTTGAAAAGTAGTTATAGGCTTCAATAATTGTACCTGCTGGACTAATTAATAATTCAGAGCTGTCCCATTGATCAAATGCCAAAATAAGTATTTCTTAGTTTGTTTTTTAATGCTAATAAATGTCTATATATTGGAACAGCAAGATTCAGGATTCATCAGCACCCAGCAACCATGTTACAGCAGCACCCAACAACCTTGTTACAGCAGCACCTGTTATTTCATCTACAAACACAATTGCATCAGCTAGCTCAGTAAGTTTTTTTTTTTTTTTTGTAAAGTTGTATGTGTATTGGGTAGCTTTTTAAATACTCATCACACAAATCAAATTTTATAAGTTTCCATGATTTAATGTTAATGGTAGACATTGTGTTGATGATGTCCTTGGCCATTTATGGGAATTTTGAAGATGGGTTAGGGTTAGGGTTAGATGGGTTTCTTTTTTTTTTTTTTTTTTTTTCTTTTTTTTTAAAGCTAGCCAGGACTAGATAATAATTAAGTCCCTTGCTAGATAACAACTTTGGCACCTAGTATCCCCTTTGAGAGCCAAAGATCTAGATAATTTATTATCACCTCATCAGAAGGACTGCTAGGGAAAAGGAAAAAGGCCTTACCTTAGAATCATTTAGGAGGTGCAGTGGCTGATTGATAATACGCTTAGCTACTGAACCGAGGTCCTGGGTTTGAATCCTGGTGAAGCCTGGGATTTTTAACTTTGGGATGTTTGGGTGCCTCTGAGTCCACCCAGCTCTTATGGGTACCTGACATTGGTTGGGAAAATGTAATAGGCGGTTGGTCGTTGTGCTGGCCACATGCATGACACCCTTGTTAACCGTGGACCACAGAAACAGATGACATTTACATCGTCTGCCCTATTGATTGCAAGGTTTGGGTACTTTTTGGGTTACTTTTAGAATCAGTTGGGCTTGTGCTATGCTGCAGTGCTGATCAGTTCTCTTTTAATCCTGTGCTGCTGATAATATTCCCATCACTTATGTTCTAGTGTCCTTAATGGTATCCCATTTGGGTCCTTTTTTTTTGCGTCTGTTTTCACTAACTGGCATACTCACTTGACATGTCCTAACATCAATAGGATCATTAAGACAGCTCAAGTGATATGGCTACATTTCCACTTGGGAACCAATTTGAAGCAGAGAAATTTTCACCCATCCCTAAATTGTGCTAGAATTACTTAGTTATAAGTACATTCCATTTTGTAGTTGCTGAATATGGTAACTTAGGTTGCCAATTAATTTTTATTTAAATGTTGAATACAGAAATGGAAGAACTCTGTGCCTTTGTTCAGCAATATTGTCAGGCTAGTGCAATAAAAGCTGGCTCTTAATAGTTCTTTAGAGCCATTGGTTACAAATAACAATTAATAATGTTTATTGTGTAAAAGAAATTTTTGATATCTCTTTAAGACAATTTAAAATTGAAATATAATGTACATTAACCAGAAATTATACTTTGCAGAAGCATCCGAAGGTAAAATATGTCAATGGTGTGGCGTACACTGTGCTGCGTCAGATTGGCAGAGGTGGCTCAGCCAAGGTCTACAAAATCTTTGATCCTGTGTCGAATGACATCCGGGCTCTCAAGATTGTTGATCTTCTGTATGCAAGTGACATGATTAGAGAAGGCTATTTAAATGAGATTAGGTTCTTGAAGAAACTGCAACATTGTGAGCCCGTGATCAAGCTCTATGATTCGTAAGTTTAATTTAATCAAACTCTCAGTTTACAATCAAACTTTAAAATCAAAGTTTTATGTGATCAATATCTATAATGTGGAAATTTAGTTTAATCAAACTCCAAATAAGTTTTATGTGATAAAACTCTATGATTCTTAAATTTAATTTAACAAAACTCTATGATTCATCAAACTCTGCAATTATTAAGCAATATGTGATCAAGATTTATGGCACAATCATTTTATTGTGTGTTATATATTTTTCCAATTAGATTTCATGTTTGAAAAGTTTGTACTTATTTATTAATTAAAGAATAACTATTTTCTTATTGTTCCCTTGTAAATTTGAGAAAATTATTCTAAAAAATGTATTAATTATTCTAAAAATAAAAACATTTTTTTCAATAGTCTGATACTATTTATCTTCATTATTAGTTTAAAAGAAAACAACTATATTTTTTTTTCTTTAATTAAAGAGAATATAATGAAAAAGAAAAGAAACTATATGCTGTGCTGGAGTATGGGGAAACTGACCTAGATAAAATGATTGGACAAACTAAAGACAAAAAACTTGATGCTTTCACTATTGGTTACTTTTGGAAACAGATAGTGGAGGCTGTACATGCCATGCATCAGGAAGGTTTGTATTTAAAAGGTTTTAAAAACAAACTTAACAGAATAAGTTGGAAAAAGGAATTATTTCTCCCTTCTTAGCGTCCACTAATTAATGTTTGCCTTAAAATGTGTTCTCTAATGTCTCAGGTGTTATTCATTCTGATCTGAAGCCTGCCAATTTCCTTTTAATATCTGGCAAAGTGAAACTTATTGACTTTGGTATAGCCAATGCAATACAAAATGACTGCACCAGTATCATTAAAGAGGAGAAGGTTGGCACCCCTAGCTACATGAGTCCAGAATCACTGATGGAAATCAATGGAATAGCCCAACCAAAATTTAAGGTAATAGGTTTCACTTTTCCCTAAGAGTCATAACTTAAAAACCTAGTAGTGGAAATACTGGTTTCTATTCCTCAACTCTTTCTTTTTGTGGTCAGAAATGAAAATAAATGTTATTCATCTAAGATTAAGCTAAAATGTTCTTTATTAACGTGTGCAATTTTGGCCGTAATATTTCTTAATTGGAAAATTTTTCTAATACAGTTTTCTATTTTTTTAATCAAAGCGAAAAAATAATGTTTTCTTTTAGATTGGCAGAAAAAGTGATGTTTGGTCATTGGGATGCATACTGTACCAGATGGTCTATGGACACACTCCATTTCAGTACTTGACTATGAGGGAAAAATTGGCAGCTATTGTGAATACAAATTACTCTATATCTTTCCCAGACACTGGATCTCCAGCTCTCACAGATATTTTAAAGGTAAATCATTACATCCGCCTAACAGCTGACAAACATATAGGTTGTTGTTAAGATATAATCATGATCTCACTTTTTTTTCTTTCACTTAGTTGAATCTAAATGATGTTGTATCACACTCACGCCTGAGTAATATCATCCTAAATGTGTATATATAGCTGCTACTGTCTAATGTGACAGTACATATGCCCAGACGTAAGGGCACATTCCGAGAATTTCATGTTTCCTGAATCATGGATCCTCTCTTGACTTTGCTGGTGTGATCAAAAGCAGGGTTCCCGCGGCCTCCTGATTTTTCAGGAGCTCCTGGAAATCTCCTGAAATTGCAAAATATATGAAAAAGTCCTGGAAATCTCCTGAAATTATTAAAAATCTCCTGAAAAGTCATAAGAATCTCCTGAAAAATAGACAAAATTGTCTTTTTGGGTGTCATTCAATATGAAAATCGCCGATCCTACGGGCGATTACGAAAAAAAAAAACGGCATTGTCGGCTTTCATTTAATAAAAATGTAATAATATGGCGAATTCAAGCCTAAAACGGAAGTTCTAATACTTTGTTTACTTTAATAGGCACTGGCATATATATAAACATAGATCTAAGTACCGGTATTCTAAGTCTATCTCGATCTCAAAAGTGATTTTTTTTTAAACAAATCTAGATCTTCATAGATTTGATAGATCTAGAATTAGAATGAAAATGCTAGGTCTATTTTATCTAGATCTAAATCTAGAAAGACTTGATATTAAAATTAAGACTAGACCGTAAATGGCGTAAATCTAGATAATAGATGATTAGATCTAGCCTGCTGCCTGGGCCATGATCATGACTGACATGACATGATGATAGAAGATGATGCCTGGCCTAGACTAGTAGTAGTACTGTAGTAAGTAGTAGTAGATCTAGTACGTAGTAGATGATCAAGATGATGATGATCTAGAATTCTAGATCTACTAGAAATGACTAGATCTAGATCTACGTATATTATAATATTATGTAGATCTATTCTATATCTAGTCTACTAGATCTACTATCATATACTATGATTAGTATGATCAGTACCATCTAGACAATCTAGATGATAGATCTAGAGCTAGTTATCTTCTAGATCTAGTAGTAGTACTAGTTACTAGTAGATCTCTAGTCAGATCTAGATAGCAGATAGAGATAGATATATCTAGTCAATCTAGATAGAGACAGATATATCATATAGTGATATAGAAAGTGATATAGTTACAGACAGTATATAATAATATAATAGTTATAGCCAATATACTGAATATAGGGCCTACTATTCTACTTTTACTGTACTTTTTAGGGTGGAGGCCTTAGACTTAGACTTAGAGTATAAATATATGATAATTGGTATAGATAATAGATTATATATTTCTAGAATTCTAGATCTAATAGAGATCTACTTAGATTCTGGAATCTCTCTCTTAGTTTTAGTTTTATAAATCTAGCTTGTGAAGTAGATGGGGCTTAGAGTATAGTGTAATATGGTCTATATAGTATTTAAGCTGCTATATAAAATTAAACTATTCATGGTTTTACTACTATTAAATTCACTTCTAGCTTTATGATTCAGAGCTAGATTTTATAGATTTAAAGACAGCTATTGTTAATAAAAACAATCAATGCAAGAGATTTCGACTGAAATAGGAAACTGATATTGATAATGTGTTATATATTGGAATTTGTTTAATTTTAGAGATTTTAATTAATTCCTAATGTTGACTAATACAAGCAATATATATAGAGAGAGTAGTGCAAATAGGCTAATTGGTTTACAAGTACTTTTTTACTCTTTAATCAGTTACTTTTGAATTTGCTAATTTGAAAAGGAAAAAAAAAATTATACTATATATATATACATGTATATAGTAATTCTTTATATTTATTACTAAATATAGATATAGTTAGTGTTTTTCCGCTCCTGAAATCGAATATTTTCTCCTGGAAAACTCCTGGAAATCTCCTGAAATCTTAATCTCAGAATGGTGGGGGAACCCTGCAAAAGGAATGCTATGCCATATATGTTTTTTTTTTACAATTGTTTTTGTTCCCAATGTCCTTTTGATTACTACAACTTATTCAACCAAAAATCTTCATAATGTCATCATTAACCCTGACTTCTAGACATCCATTTCTTACTTGCAAAATTGGAAAAAAAAAAGTTTAATCATCTAGTTTATATGATGTTGATGAAATACAGGAGTTTTAATATATTATAAAACATCAGTACTTTTTTTTCTCTAGAAATGTCTAACTAGAGATGTTTCTCTGCGGCCAACAACAGATGAAATACTCAATCATCCTTACCTCACCAGTGACCACCAAGTGGGTAAGTAAAGAAGATTACAGCAAATTTTTTTATCAGCACTAAGACAACCATTTTAAAGAAATATTGTGATTAGTATTTATATTGTCTTACAGTAAAAATACATTTTAGATGATTTAAAATCATAACTTTAAAAATTAAAGTAAAAAAAACACCACCACCCTAGACATTATGGCTGAAATGAAAACATCTAATTTTGGGACTGATGTAATATTTACAAATTATTTCCTAAGTGAACAAGAGAAAAGAAATTCTGATAAATAAGGACATGAAATTTATGAACAACATTCAAATGACTCTTTTGAAGTTATTTTTTGTTGATTATATATTGTAGCTTAAAACTCATTTTAACATAATTGTAAAAGTATTTAGTATCTAATTAAATCATATTTCTATCATCAATAAAGGTTGTAGTAACCAGACAAATACAGATCCTGTGGATCCTACTCTAAGATTATTGAAAGAGAAACTATCAGGATTCTCACCAAGTAGAAAGGAATTATCCTTAAAGGTACACTTTTTTTTATTCAAAACATTTCTCATTGAAAAAAACAATTAGGGAAAATTTATAACAATAGAGTGTTTAAAAAATACATATTTTTATACATTTCAGAAAATTCTGGAGTTTGTTGATGGCAAGAACAGTTAAATCTAAAACTGGTACTTTTGAATAATGTATGATGAATGCAGGAGTAGTATGTGTACTATACAGTTCCTACTTTATCTTGATTGAACAGAAGAAATGTGGCAAAACAGTTTTAGACAATGCAAGATGTTTTTTTTTCTTTATTGTTTTCTGTGAAAAGTTTTCAATGAATTGAGTGAAAATGTGTTTGTCATGATAACATTACTAATAAGCAAGGAAAGGATTCTTTGATGAAGTCTTGTTGTGATTTGAAGTTCATGTCATACTAACACTAAGACATCTGCATATAAATCTTCTGTTTGATTTATTTTATGGTCAGCACTTGATTGTCCATCAGTGAACCCTACTTTCTGGGTCTTGTATAGACTATTGAGGTCAAATATTAGCTAAAACAATGAAAGATTTAACAACTGCAGTGGTGTTGCTAGTGATTTGGGAGCCAAGGGGGCTTGACCTCTTTAGGGGCCCCTGCTTTTTGACATTCTAAATCATGACATGAGATAATGGCGTAATATTTAATGTGAAACAAATTTCGGACACTCATTTGGGGACCCCTTTCAAGTAAGGGCCAGAGGGTGTTAGACCTCACCCTAACTACGCCACTGAACAACTATCTTTTTTACTGTTTGTATTTCTACATTTCATTCTTATTAACATCTACATTGAGCTCCAATCAATTTATATACATAATAAAGTAATCACTTTATGGTTATTTCTTTTTTTCTCTTTTATTGTGCCTTATCCATTACATAAATGTTATTGAGATTACCAATTTGGGCTCAAGTGACAAAAAATGTTTGGGCATTTTGAGTTGTTTTTACTGAGTAACTAATAGTAGCTCAGAATGCTTTGATACCATGCCCTAAAGAAAAAAAAAGAGTTCACTATCTATGCCCTTGAGAAAAAGAGTTCACTGATAGCTATGCCCCACATGTCCACAAATAAGATTGTACAAGTGTGGCTTTGAGCATGGAGAGACACTTAACTACTTCTACTACTACAATCTGATACGCTTGTACATCCTTTTTTTTTTTTTCTGTGAATATGGAGTTTTTTTTAATGTGCCTTCATAAATCTAAATTTTTTATTTAAGTGTATATTTTTTTGAAGGAATATGTGCTCCATAATTAATATTAATCATGTGTAAAAAATGTTTCTGGTCTGTTTGCAATAAAATTTGGCATTCTATTGTCTTTTCTTGTTTTCTTTATATTGAGAGTATTGTGAGGTTTTGTGAATGTGATAAATTGGTTTAGTATAGTTGTTTTTATTAATGTATGCCACAATTTTTTTTTTTTTTTAAAGTTTAACTAAAGCAAGCTAACATCCTTTTTTTTTTCTTTTTGAAATTAAAAATATTCAATAAAATTTCAATATAACAGTATAATCGCTGCTTTACTTTTTGAGTCTTCTATCCAGAAGCTTTCTAAATTTCTTACCTAATATACAGACAAAGAATTAAGATTATGTCCGACACATCATGCATTCAGTAACCAATTACCTAAATTCTCTAAGTCACTGATTTTCCTGGCTAGCTCAAGCAACCATTCCATGCACTAGGGAAGAACGAGAATTTGTACAAATTAGTTCTAGCATATGGAATGAGAAAAGTGCCTTTATCTTTCTGAGTATTTTATTAGATTTTGTATTTGAAGATTATGGTTCAGTACTTTTATTATATAAAAAAAAGTTCTATTTGTAACATTTAAACTTAATTGCTGGATGGCAATCCGAATATCAATAATAAAAATGAGTTAGAACGTTAAATAATTTGTAAACCATACTAGAGCTGATTGAAGTGGCTTGTTAGCTGGTTCTTGCTTTAATGAGGTCAGGATATACTTAAAAGACTGCCTGTAATTTGTAACAAATAACTGGACACTCCCCATGTTTGTCCACAAATTAAACTGAAGAAAATTGCTTAAGAAACGTCCATTCCTGTCATTTGTACTTTTCCCATTTTATGACAATACAGCATTGGTTAGCTGCCTGGTCCTGACTTCATACCTTCTCTGCTGCCATCCACTATCATTCTGTAGGAGCTTTGGGCTAGGATGTTAATTATCTTTAATGGTAAACATCCAAACCATGTAAAACATTTGACAAACTATAAAAGAATAAATATAAGGAATTTATTTCTTAAATCCTTTGTCTTTTTTTTATATGTTACAAATTCTTAATTTTGCAAGTTAACAAATGCTTAATGTTGCAAGTCAAAATGTATAAAAACATTTTTAATGATCTGTGGTCAAAATTTTCCAAAGAAAAAAAAAACAATTTACAAAAAGTTTGTGAATCACAAAAACGCAGGCGCACCTGACAGATTCTCCCCATGGGTCTCAAATGTAGGTAAAAAGATAAAAGTTTTGACATTATAAGCATGAATATCAAAAGCTATGAACTACAAGCCTACCAATAATTACAAACCTAACTCATTCTTTACAAACTTTTAGCCAAAAATCATTCACACCCAATACACAACTTCCTGCTTGTCAACCGCATGAGTATGGTCAACATGAACATTATTTTCTACATATAAACAAAAGAAATTTCTAGATTAGAGTCCTACTGAGTGGGTACTACTTATGGATGTGATTAAATTATTAAAGAGCCTCTTATTACTGTCCTCTAGAAAAAAATCTTTCACATATTTAATCTTACTTTAAAAAATGGGTAAAAATATAAACAATGTGCATTCTTAGTTCTTTCTAAAATAGGAACTGATAGTAGCTGATACACTTGAAGACACACAAATAAGTAAACAAATACAACTTTTGTAAGATTTGGTGGCTTTTCTGCTGAAAAACTGTTCACTGCTATTATCAACTCTAAATATTATCTTAAGCTTTAGAAAATACGCAAGACCAAGAGCTATACAAATGTATATGATATTTTAAAACTTGCAGTAACATTGTATGCTGTTGAATTTAACAAGTATCTAGAATTATTGTCATTTGTAAAAAATCCATAGTTAAAACAGGAGGTGCGGTGGCTGAGCGGTAAAGCGTTTGGTGAAGACTGGGATTCAGGATCTTTGGGCGCCTCTAAGTCAAGCCAGCTCTAATGGGTACCTAACGTTAGTTGGAGAAAAGTAAAGGTGGTTGGTCGTTGTGCTGGTCACATGACGCCCTAGTAAACCATAGGCCACAGAAACAGATGACCTTTACATCATCTGCCCTATAGACCACAAGGTCTGAAATCACAACTTTACATAGTTAAAACACAATATAGCTACATAGTACAAATCAGTCATTTTGTAATGGCTGCCTTTACAACAAATCCATAAAGCAAATCAATTCAAACTAGTATCTAAAGCTGTTGTTATTTGTAAAACCTTAACTTGTCAAATCATGCAGCTATATAAATACATAAATGAAAGCAAGACATTATTTTAAATGACTGCCTGTACAACAAATCCATATAAATGCACAAAAAAAAAAAAAAAAAAACAACAACAAAAGTTACACTTGAAGAAAAAGTAGGTGTTAAATATCAGAGTGTTAATAATGAAAAGTTTTCAATTATCAGCAGAGTATTAATAAAGACCATCTGATCTGGAAAATAAACATAACCACTAATAATAGATTTTCAAAAAGATCTGTAAAGAATTACTTTTAATATCAAAAGACCTTTTAAAATGCCAACAAAAATAGAGCTTAACTGATATTGGTAACTAAAAAAGCAAACTCATATTTGTGCTTCTTTGAGTAAAACGATAGCGAATATTTAAAATTTACAATGGCAATTATTAGTACACATATAAGCTTAATGGGAAAGAAACAAGACAATAATAATAATAATACAAAAAAAGTACTCATCTAAACAAATGAAAACTCTACAAAAAAAAAAAAAAAAAAAAAATTTTAAAAAGTTTATTATAGCTTTTATAAAACATAATTTTAAGTTGAGAAATTTGAAACAGTCAGTAAAATGTAGATAATTTGATATGTTTTATATAAAAAAAATAATGGAATGACATGTTTCAATGCTTTATTCTGCAAACCTGCATCAGAAAAATGTGCTCATTTACCACTTTCTAATGGTCCTCCAATATAACTAAACTTTTAATAGTACAAGAAAAAAAGAAACACACACAAATTCTACACTATATTTCTTGTTCTGTTCAGGGAGATGCATCAATAATCCTGTCACCATCCTCTGAATCTTCCGAGAGTCTAGGAGAAGCTCTGTAGCCACGGCTGGCATAGGTCTGAAGTTGGTTTGAAGCGGCAAGCAGAAGGCCAAGATATGGAGCTGATGGCTTCAGTGGACGAGAAATATATTCAGGGTGGTACTGTACTCCTACAAAGTATGGATGACCTGGAAACAGTACAAAATTAGATGTTACTGATTCTTAAACTTTGAAACACAAAGATTGGCTGCATAGAAAAAAAGAGTTGTTTATATTGACAGCAAGATAATACATAATTTTACATAGAAAACTTCTCTCACCTTCAAGTTCCATTATCTCCATCCGCTTATCATCTTCACTATGTCCAACAAACTTCATCCCTTTTTCTTCTAGTTTAGAAACAACTCTTGGATTCACCTAAATAAATAGAGTAACATTTAGGAAAATTAATTATTACATAATGCTGTTATCAATTTGTACTATAAAGATAAACTCAGTTGCCATTTTTGCTCACTGTCAAAAAGGAAAGTAGCAGATCGCCTTTGAAAGAAACAGTTGGAAAGCTCCCATTAAGGCTGCAGGACACACACGTGAGGCACAAAGAAAAACCCCTATAGAGGACATACGAAGAAGAGGTTAAGAAAGCTTAAATAGACCCCTGGTAGACAAGGGCTTTGTCTGAATCAGGTGTGCAAGTCACAACTGGGTTTGGGTAGCCATGTGAAACACTGCAATCACCCATATACCGGTACTAGTATAGTATGGTGAAATAACGTTATTACAAAAAGATTTGTGTTTAAATAAATTATTGATTGTGAGAACCTATCGTGCCAAAATCTTGCGCAACCGTGTAAAAACTTGTTTATTTAAAACTAGCCAGATATGACCCGCAGCCTGTGGGCCTTAGTTTGGGTATTACTGGATTGAATTTAAATCTATTTCAAACTTGGAGAATGTTCCCTTCACATTTTTAAATTTTGCCATGAAAATAAAAGGAGAATATGAAAATGGGTTTACCCTTTCAGCAATTATATTCATATCCAATTACTGTGAAAACAGGTTTATCCTGTTTCATTATTTAATAGATACAATTAGGTACTTTTTGTCTATTTTTAGGGTGCTTTGGTTGTAGGAGGGACATTAAACATACACTACAGTCTCCATTATGTTCTAAGAAACATTTATGCCAAGTTTTATCAAGATTGATTAAACAGTTTTGATTTTTATTTGGGACATATGCTTTACTTTCTGCTTTATAATATTAGATGTGTAAAAAAAGTTAGCTGGCAATTACACTATTACTTTACATATAGATTATTGGTTCATTTAAGTAACTTAGAAATATTTGTGTAAGGGACATGTATACATGGAGTAATGACAATACAAACCTCATATCTATGTCTGTGTCTTTCTTCAACAGAATCTGGATTTCCATAGAGTTTTCCTGAAAAAGAATTATTATACATGCCTCTGATAAATCAAAAATATATACATACAAATTTTTATAATGAAAAAACAACAACAACAAAAAAAAACAACAAAAAAGTTAATGAGCACTACAACTATTTCTTGACACAAATAACACAACTTACTAATTACACTTTGATCAGTTCTGAAGACAGTTTTGCGTTTCCCTAGCCTCATGGTTCCTCCCATATCTCCAGAAGTGTGTTCAGGCATGTCTACAACCTACAGAAAACAGAAGCTATTAAACACTTTTTTAATCTTTCTCCATAAGTGAACTCCAAAGCATCTTAATTATCCTTGACAATTTTTGTTATTGATTCAACAAACATATAGAGGTATTTCTACATCTTTTCCCTTATTATTTGATATACTTTTCTTTATCTCTTCAAAAACTGATTAATTTTGTAACAACCCCTCCCCCCTAAAAGTACAAGACCTTTTGGGTAATGAAACGTAACAGAAATAAAATATCTATAAATATTTTGTAGTTTACATTGTATGTTATATGCTTGGGGAAGGCAGTATGTAATAATCTACAGTTCTGAAAGAATATTCAAATCTTATTAAAAAAAAAAAAAAGGTTTATACTTTACCACAGCACTATTACTTTCCAGACTTAATTCTGGATTTAATTCTGTGGAATTAGCATCTTTCCATCCTAATACACTGCGAGCAAACTCTATCACAGCACACTGTAAACCCAGACACACACCTAAATGACAAATTAGAATATTGATAATTAAAAGCAACACAATATTTTGATAAGCAACAAATGAAAACATGGTTGAATAATGGCCAATAAACTATTTCTAACAGGAGTATACAAATCTAAATTATCATGATTACACACAACCAACAAAACCTTATTGTATATAAAGTCATTTTTAATAAGAAATACTGGCTAGAGTAAAGAAATATTTAATGTAGCTAAATAATTTGAACATATACTATATACAGGTTAGGATAATATATATTTTAAGCAGATCAAAATAAGATTAAAAAAAAAAACAACAACACACACACATGTATATATGGCAAGAAAAGAATGTTTTACCAAGGAATGGGATGTTCTTTGATCTTGCCCACTTGCAGGCTAAAATTTTACCTTCAGTGCCTCGTGTTCCAAAACCACCAGGAACAATTACACCACTGTAGATAACACACAAAAGATTGCTTTATTTCCACATACACAAACTCATTTTAATAACCCTTATGAATATTACTGCTCCAATTTCGCACTGGTCACAGAATTGGAATTAAATTATCTAGTAACTAAGATATTATAATTGTTTACTTATATCCTAGGAGAAGGTAAAACTCAGATATATGGCAAAAGATTTTCTAGAACACAAACTAAGAATGGGATCCAAGAATAAATCATTTCAGCATAACTTCACAAGAGGTGATTTAAGTCCCCAGTTACAATTTAGTCACCCTTCCCTGTTTCTGGGGCAAAGAATCAACCAGTGAAACTAGCCAACTTTGTATCTTGTATCAACAAACCTCAAACAAACATGAGAATTAGAAGGGTTCAGGGAAATTACTTCAACAAAACTGAAACTATGAAAACCTTTACTGAGTTGTCAAGTGTAGTACTATTTCATAAGCTTTCTAAAAGAAAGCCAAGTAATTATTTCCTATAAAAAAAAATAATTTCTGACTTACTTGGCTCCCACAAGCTCTCTCCATGCTTCATGATACTTTTGTGGGTTCTCATTTTCCATGGCTGGCTCTAGATCAGCAGCTTCTATACACTACATACAAATGAAAAGAATAGTCCAAATCATTTGGAGATTTCTAAAGCTACTAGGCATTTAGACTGTTTACAATGAGAAAGACTGAAGTGATCTGCTAACCACTGCAATAACCACTGCAATAAATGTAAACTTAGGATGCCACAAGGCTAAGCTACAGCATCAGATCTTGCTGAGATCTTATTTTAGTGCCAGGTGTCACAGCCTAGTGCTCACCTCAGAGAGATAGCAATCAATTAATCATATTTGTGCTAGATGCACAAGAAAAACCTCTGAACTTTAGAGAGGAAGTGAAGTGGGATATAGCAAGTTACTTTGAGAGCCCAGTGAAGAGCATACCTCTACACCAGAGATTATTCGCTTATTAACTTCTGAAAGTTGTTACCTACTCTGATTATCTGCCAGAGATAAAAAAGTTAAGTTCCCCTTTCAGACCTTGTGGTCTGTAGGGCAGATGATGTAAAGGTCATCTATTTCTGCCAGACGTACATATACATTCATTTGGGATTTAACGTGTTTTAGTAATTGTGTTCAAACTTGGATAATATTTTAGTGCAACTATTTGTATAGCCAGCGGTACATGGCTGGATCTTCATATGCTATATGCTTTATATATAATATATATATATATATTGTGCTTGAATAAACTTTATGTCTGCTATATCAAGTTTTGCTCAGTGCATTCTGATCATCATTGTACTGTTTGTCCTGTAAGTAGTCTAAACCTCACTACACACGCTTTGGAACCCAAGTCACGATCAAAATATAACCATGTGACACCAGGGAAAAAGAGGCAATAAAAATCGCAGTGAAAAAATGGATGCAGATAACACTACAGGCAGTGGAATATCTAACAAACTAAGGGACTAAAAAAAAAAAGGATTTAGATAAATGTAATGAAACCTCATAAAACTTGTATCTGTGCTATTGCTTACTTTGAGGTCCAATCTGTGATTAACTGCCAAGGATGCATGCTGTAGAGCTTTGATGACTGAAGTATATGAATCTGATAATGCTGTATACTTGCCAACCAAAACAATACAAACTTCTTTCAAAAGTCTGTCATGTCTAAAAGAAAAAAAGTAATGTGTTAACTAAATAATGCTGTTTCAATGTTAAAACACTGGCACTTAGTTTGCACTGTCTTTAGCTCTCTGACACTGAATTAAACAGTTTAAATAACCATTCTACACTTTTTTCCCAGTACAATTCCAAATAATTCTGAGATGTTGAAAAAAAAAACAACAAAAAAAAAACCCCAACAAAACAAACAAAGACTAAAACTCACCGATCTGCTAGCTCAGCCCAACTTGCCATGGTCATTCCTTGAGGTCTATTTTTGTTCTGTGAGACATCAATTTGGAGACGACTAATAAGGAAATCGTCAGCTCCTTGTGACTGCAGCAATAAAGGAACTCTAAATACTGAGGTCACATCATGGACACAGTAAACCTGCAAGAAACAAGAGCTACTTCAATGGTTCAGTAAAGCATTACTATCAAAGTTACTGGTGCAAGCATTCGATGGAAACTCACCTGCTCAGGGTCAACATGACAGAAAAGAGAGATTTTTTCCTTCACAGATTCAGATAATGGAGTAACACTACGACAGACAATCTATTAAAAAAAAAAAAGGAAGTATAAAATTAATACACCTGTAAAAAACAACAACATATATACATTATAATCTATTTCAAGCAGGTTCAAATTATTCTTTAATTTGTAACATTAATCTTTATGTCAAGGTTATACTAATGACCAGAATGTCATTCTTTACCACAAAAAGAACAACGAGACTTACTAAAACCATAGTGAATCTGTTATCAGTTTTGGATACAATTTACACAACAGTGAAGCTCAGAACTAAAACCTACTATATCTGGTGAGATTCCAAGTCCTCTAAGCTCCCTGACACTTGACTGAGTAGGTTTGGTCTTTTGTTCCCCGGTTGTTTTGGGCTAAATTAATAATAATGAAAAAAAAAAAGATAATTATACATAATTTGCCATAGTCACACTTTAAACATGACAGAAATAATTATATCCTAAGCATGATAGTTTATTATGAGTGTGAGAGGTACCTTAGAATTGAAAAAAGAGTTATCAAGTGACTTGAAGTTGGGAAAGATAGTCTGATTTTCATATATAAGTAATTTAAGAGGTTGGTTGGAATATAGTTTTAAGTCCTGAAATGTGCTAGAGTTCTTGCAATTCATCCCGGGAAATAGGACAGAATGATATATGTAAACTTAGGTCAATAAATACATTATAATTCAGGTAAAGAGAAAACTATTCTTATTGGACTAGTGTATTCTAGATTGTGACGTGCTGTTTAGCATTTAAGTATCTGTAAGAACTGTGTCAACAAATTTCTAAGTGTTTGACAAAGAATTGTTCCTATTGTATGTTGATGATATTCATTCTATTCCTGTGATTCAACTTTAAAGTAGTCTACAAAATAAAATGTCACTTCCACCCAATGACAAAAAGAAGCAGTAAGATTAATATTTATAGATAATACTTTTGTAACCTATGAAGAGCAACAACCAAGTCGACTTACCTGTGGAATAAGACTAACATGGACGCAGCATATGTTTTCTCTTTTCACTCGGAACTGGAACTGTCTAAAGGCTTCCACAAATGGCATACCTTCAATATCACCTATAGTACCCCCAAGCTAGAAACGAAAATGTAAAAAGAATTTATGTTAAATTTTGTATAACAAAATATTACTGCAAAAACTTAATAAATTTCTAGTTAAGTAAAATTTAAAATTCATGAAGATAAATTTTTTTTTGTAAGTTTATTCATTTAACAAACCTCTATAATGCAGACATCTGCCTTTTCATTCCCATCTACTGGTGTTTCGGCAACACGAGTTACCCAATCTTGAATGGCATTAGTTATGTGTGGTACAACTGTAAACATGGATACATATTTTTGTTTAAAGCTTAGTAAAAATTTTACTTAGTACAAATGAAACAGGTAAATAAAAATCTTAAACCGATATATAGAAAAGGATAAAATGCTTTACCCTGTACTGTCTTGCCCAAATAGTCTCCCTTCCTCTCTTTGCTGATTACTTGTTGATAAATTTTACCAGTTGTTATATTGTTGTCTCTAGTTAATGTTACATCTAAAAATCTTTCGTAGTTGCCAAGATCAAGATCTACTTCACCACCATCATCCAAGACAAACACTTCACCTGTAAGTACCATTATTTCATAAGATGCAAATTACCACAGTATTAAATTCACGAAGTCATGTTTTAACTATTAAATAATTTTTACATATTTAAAAAAGTCTTTTTTTTTTAAATTATCAATTAGAGTTAAGTTTTTAGTTCAGTTTTGGTACATAAGCACTATTCAGGCCAGATTTTATTATATCTTTTATAAATATATGTATATATATATATTTTATATATCTATATAGAATTTTAAAAAATGATGATACACAATATTCATATATATATATATATGAATTTATTCTGATTCAAAAAAATTATGATTCATGCATAAGGGTTAAAAATAGCAGTATAGTTTTTGTTTTGTTTTCAGTGATTCTTTCAAAATTCAAGATTATTAAACACTAGCCCAAACATATTGTGGGACATAGGGGGATGGCACTGGGCAGGATTCAAATCAGGCCCATCAGGACAACTGTCTAGAGTGCAAACCAAATGTCCAGGCAGCTATACAGGGCAGGATTCCAATCAGGCCCATCAGGACAAATGTCCAGAGTGCAAACCAAACGTCCAGGCAACCATCCAGTTATATGCCCTTTTGTTGGTGTTTATTTCTGTGTATGTGTGGATATTTAAATTTTAAAATATTTTTTTTTTATTAATATTACAAGCTCTAATATAGCAGTCAAATGTTAGTTTTGTAAATATTTATTTTAGCCGAAAACTGTGCTTATTCAAATTATTTTATTTGATACTGTCATTTGATAAAACAAGACAAGGTTGTCAATGACAAGAAAAGTTGTTACGTTAGATTATTATTCCATAGCCCATTGAAATAGTGTCACGGCCAAATAAAAAAAAAATAGTATGGGAGCTAAAAATAAACTTAAGACTTCGCAGTAAGGAAAATATGATATTTCTAGAAGTATTATTAAATTGCAAAGTAACAAAAGATGCAAAAGTCTTCATGGATTTAGTCACACAACACTGGACTATGCACAAGTACATTTGGTGTCGTCAATATATCCAACTTATATATCATCCACTTTTCCTTAGTCTCTCAGTGATCTCACATTCCATGTACCAATAATGATTTTATCTCTGGCATTTATTTTATCCCAACCCCCCCCCCCCCCCCCCCCAGCCATTGACCTTAGCCAAGAAGGCCTATTGCCCAGTGACGCCATGTTATCACCAACCCCTCACATAGTTTAGTCCGCCAGCTGAAGCATTTTCCCAGGGCATGGCGCTAGGAGCCACATGTGAGAGATTTAGAGGTTCGAAGGGGACCAGTAAGGCATCCACCCAAAGGTGCAGCATGCCAGACCATCAAAGGTACTACCCCATTCCAGTGCTCCCCATGCTTTCAAGCATGCGTGTTACAGATAACTTTTAAAGTTAACACAAATGAAATGCAGTATCCATGAATATTAGTCACAAACAAGTCAACATGAAGGGAAAATATGTAGGACTAGCACTTACTAATATATATATATATATATATATATATATATATATATATACATACAAAATATGCAAGCACTTACCATGTTCATATGGAGAAAATGTTCCAGCATCAATATTTATGTAAGGGTCTATTTTAATACTGGTGACTCGTATTCCCCGAGATTTGAGCAAAGTTCCCAAGCTGCTGGCTATGATTCCTTTTCCTACACCACTGATAACACCACCAGTCACAAGAACATACTTCATTTTAACTCCTGAGAACGGGAGAAAAGTACTACCTAAATTTAAACAAAAACATTATCATTTTACGTTTGAATCAGCATTTTAAGTTCTTTGATTATAATGATGAAAATAGATCTACAGACTTGTGATTAAAAGTCCATCTAGCTTAGCCTAGGTCCAGACTCTAACAACAGCCACATAAAATCAAATATAAATATTTGTTCTTATGTTTATATAGTTAAAAAAAAAAATCTATTTTAGATCTAGTTGTCAAAGAAAATTCCATGAACAAAAGGAACCTGATAGTTTGTGATAAAAATGGAACCTGTGCTACATCTACTATCTTTGAAACACTTGCTAGAGACTAGAGTCAGGCAGAAAGTAGTTTTATTAATATAGAGTAAAACTGCCTTCGCGTTCAGCCAAGTCAAGCAATTTTTGGCATTTGAATTTTCATAGCCCAGTAATGGTTACATCTAGAAAAACTGAAAAAATAGATCTATAAACTTGTCATCCATTTGTCAATTACACATATAAGTTGTAATGTTTCACTACATATAGTTAAAATTTGACATAAAAAAGGGGTGTATGTGCTACTTAAAAATGTATACATAAAAATGTGTTATTTGTGATATAATGTTTCATAAACATGTATTTATAAATTTGCTTATGTGTTTTAATGTCTTTTAGATACTAAAAATATATTAACTTATTATTTTGCTTTAAAAATCAAAGAAAAGAAATTTATAAAAATGTACAACACTCAAAAAGAAATTGTGTTCGGGACATTTCCAGAATGGTAAAACATAAATGCAGAACAATCCAATGTAACTTTACATACATATATATGCACCTCCCCACCCAAAAGTTTAGACTAATCACAATCAATCAATCTTCACTAAAATAAAATCAATAACAAAAAAATACTTAATATCTCAACAGTTCATTATTATCTAACCTAAAATAAGACCAGTGGTCTTCATACATCACTTGCACACAAAAATTATTTACTGAAGTAAAAATAGATTCACTTTTGTGGCCACAGATAAGTTTTTTTTAGAAGAAAAAAAAAAAAAAGTGCCTCATCAACAACATGATGATTATCTTACATAACCAAGTACCAATGAAGAATTATAAATCCAAATTGATAAATTAATTTGTAAAGAAAATTTTGTAATTAGAAGTTTCCTTATAACTTGTTGCTTCACAAAAGGGACCATTTCATAAATCCATCTTTAAATCAAAGTGTCATATTGATAATACTTTCAGAAGTTGAGAAGTTCATTAGAAAATGATTCTTGTAAAAACTGGAATGATGAAGTTTTTTTAAAACAAAATAAGCTCTGCAATTTTGTGAGAGGTCAGTAAACAATCTTCTGCTTAGCTATTTTTTTATATATTTTTTTAAAATACTGTTTGAATAGTTAAAAGAGTTGTTTTTTTTATTGCTCATGAAGATTATAAAAATTTGTCCTTTTGTCATAAAGCTATATGTTCCTGAAGCCGACTTGGTTTCAAAGCATCATTTGAAAATGTTTTCATTCAGAGTAGACACACTGGCATTCGTTTATGTTGTGGCAATTCATTAAAACCCAGTTGAAACCCCCTAATTATTCACAAAAACTTCTTAGTCATAGGCCCATCAGTTGTAGTTGTAGCCAGCATTTCTTATATCACACCTACCTACACATTTAAGACATAGTTATGATGTTACTACTTTCAATGTTTTAAATGAAACACCTCACACGCAACAATGCACTTTTTTGGCCCTTGTATTTTCAGTGGAACACTCAGCATTTCAATAACATCTAACAATTTTTGGCCTCCTCCAACCAATAGAAAGTCTTCATTCCAAACCACTAAGTTTTTGGCTGCCCCACTTTTTTTTTTTTTGCATCCCTCAAATAAATGGCCAGTAAAGCACAATTTTAAACAAAGCATGTAATACCTTCTGGCCTTCTTAGAATCACCTGTTGGATCCTAGCATATAATAATGCACCCGCACTATACATATTTTTTACAAAGTGTAACAAAGCATGTAATATCCTTCTTTGAATCCCCTGTTGCATCCTTGAACTTCTAATCCTAGAATATAATATAGACTACAGAAATTAAAATATAAATCTATTAAATTAGTGCACCAGCACTACACATATTTACTAATAAATTAAATACAAATTGATGAGTAATTTCTTGAACATCTAGAATATAATCTAGATCTATATTTTTTTTAAAATATAGATATAGATCTAGTTATAAATTGAATAGATTTTCAATAGATGTACCTCATTTAATTAGATCTATTTTTCTAGGTTAGTAGATCTGATTAAATTATAAAATCTAGATCTATATTTATATTAGATCTATAAATTAGAGTAATGAGTCTAGACTAGATTACTTTAGATCTACATATAATTTAAAAATATAACTTAAAGATAGATCTAGTGATAATTTTAAAAGTAATCTAAGAATCAGTTCCGAATTCCAAAGAAATCTAGACTCTATAGTTTATTACAATATTATTAGTAGATCTAGATTATCTATATAGAGTCTAACATTCTAGAATCTAGAGAATCTAGTGACATAGTATAAAATTTATTTAGTATTAGAATTAGATCCAGTGGTGTCACAAGGGGGGTGCTTTGCCGCACAGGGTGACACCCACGCTGAAAAAATGGACTTTTCCAAAATACAACTTTTAAAAATAAAAATTGCAACTCGAATGTCTCTCACAGTATCAACATGTCCCAAACCTTCTTAATTTAATTCTATTATTTGACTTGTAATCTTCCTATTGTCAGAAAAATAATGCGCAGTAGACGTAGAAGTTTCTGAAGCTCATAAATGTAAAAAAAGGCTTGGCGACCGGGGGGATCTGAGTGAGTTTAACGCTTTCTCTCTGTAGTTATTTTCCACTTTCCGGCGGAATTCTTCATTTTGCTCATTAGTATTTTTTTTTACCATGGTATGATTACATTTTTTTTATGATGGAATAACTTTTTCGTTTGTTATCAGAAAGTGTTTTATTTTGGTATAGAATTAAAGGAAAATGCATGCTCTTTATTATATAACACAACACAAAGTAACACTTATAAAATCAAACATTGATTTAATGAGGTCAAATAAACGATGGTATTGTCAATTAGGAGAGAAAGAGTTAAGTAGCTTTCTAAACATATTTTCTGACCAGTTGAGTGGCAAACGTAACATTTTTTATTGTAATATGTTGAGAAACAGAAATCTGTATGACCAATATTAATGGTTGTACTGGGTAACCTGCACCCAATTTACATAACCTTAAGGGCGTCTTTTCATCTTGTTTCTAATTTAATTGTATTTCAAAGTAATGCTATGAGTAAGTATGTAGTCTGCAAAATCCAACTCGGTTTATTTTACGCCATGTCTTGCTTTAGACATCTCGCTGGATCTGGACAAATTGTTGTGAGATGCCTTATTCTCTTGCTATTTTCCAGTGATTCTGATAGTGATAGACTTTTTTTAAATCTACAAAACTGATCAACATCCTTTGTCAGTATTCCAAGCTTTGCTCGACAATATTTCGTAGGACATAAACCTGTTTTTTTTCTTTTTGGAAGCAGCTGAGAAACACTGTCTACTTTAAATTTTTTTAAAACCTCTTCCGTTTGTAAGGAGTTCTTAAATAATCTATAAAATAAAAATAGGCTCAACTCAATTTATAATTCATTTGACATTTAGAGTAATTGTTCATTTTTAATTTATCAAATTTATGATTCATGTAATAACTTTTTTGATAAAATGTCAAAAACAACAACATTGTCGACATTGTAAAATAGAATCAAAAACCATTTTCAAGCTTACAAAACATTTATTTTTCAACATAGTTTACATCTAATAGGATGATAGGGTGAGATTATTTTTTTCCTGGGTGGGGAAGGGGTGACACCCCAAGGAAAAAATCAACACTACTCAGTCTCAACACAAGCTAAAGCTTGCCACACCGGGGTGACACCGACTCCTAGTCAGCCTAGTGATCAGATCTAGATTCTAATATAGATCTAAAATAATCTAAATCTAGTACTTAGTAGTACTGTAACTGTAAGAAGGTCTAGACTATTAAAATTAAACTAGAGAGTCTAGTAGATGAGTAAAATTTAGACTTTATTAAAAATGAATAAAAGATTTATTTTTATATTTTAAACTCACAAATAAAAACTTTTTAAAAGTTAAAATTAAAAGGCAAGTTCAAGAGAAGTTGTTTGTAAATTATAATTATAATAAATAAATAATAATTGCCTTAGCCTTATTATTACTATAATATAATAGATCTATACCTAGAATTCTATATAGAGTCTAGTCTAATCTAGACAGCATGTGGATCTGAACTAGACGATGATTCGATCTAGACTCGAGAAATCTATATCTAGATCTAGAGTAGACCGTCAATAGCAATGTTATGTTGTGATAAAATGTTAAATATTACAGATTTTGGCGCATGGTTAGTAAGAAATCGATTACAAAGATCTAGACTATACCGTAACAGAAGTTTTCAATACTTTCAATATTTACAATGTTGTTTTTTTGTCAATCTAAATCGAGTAATTTCTATTTGAACATTTTATATTTAATTATCTCTATAAATACAAATTGGCTTATATAAATTGTAGAAACAGAGATTTTTTCATTAATCTCCAAATGAAATCTACGACTAGATTTGATATCGCAAGACGCAATCATGCAACGAACTCGCGCGCTTCGAAAGAAAATAAAGATCGGTTTGTTGGTAAATACTTTTATTTACTGATTTATAAACATCCCAAGCTTTTAATAAATAAAATGTAAAAAAGAAATATTTATTTTTCATATTTTCTAAATATGATTTATATTTTAATATTATTATGATAATTATTTTTAATGTGAGAAAATAATTTTACACTGGTCAAAGTTTTCGATGGATCAAGAATCGAAAATATAAAAGGGAAACTACTCTTAAAAAATACATTTTCTTTAATTCATAGCCTATATAATTATTATATTTTTCCTCACATTTGTAACCTAAACAAAACAATATCTCAACATGGCGTACTTTGCATTAATACAGTTTGAAAATTGGGACGAACATGATGTAGCTAAATGGTTAAAAGGTAGCAACAGGTTTATGCTTCATCTAGATGTAGATATTTTTAGATGGGTAATTTGTTAAGATCTAGTCAATCTATTCTAGTCTAGATTCTAGATCTAGCTAAGCTAATAAGAAATTAAGGCCGGCCAAGGGCAAGTCTGCAAATCAATTAAGTCAAAAGAGAGTAGTCAGTGTCACTAAGTGTGACTAAGTCAGTAGAGTACTGTCACCTGTAGTCTGTAGAGTAGTACTGATGGCAGTATTTTTGAGTAGATGAAGTAGATCTATCATCTAACTATTACTAAACTAAGACCTAAATAAGGCGTCCTAAGACTTAGAGTTAGACTACTCACTACTAAGACTAAGTAAGAGTAGTAGATTTAAGACTAAGTTAAAAGTAAGACTAAGACTACTAAGTCTAAGTCGACTAAGACTAGTGACTAGAGTAAGAAGGTCTAAGACTAAGAGTAAAGAGCCTTCAAGAGGATCATTAAAAAATTAAATAATCATGATAAATGTGACATTTAAAAAGATAAACTTTATCATTTATGATAAATTAAAGCAGCTAAATAAGGCTAAACTAAAACTAAAAGCATTATACATAAATTTATAAATCTATAGTCATTTTCGTCTAACTAACACCCCCTATTTTCTGATATTAGCGAACACCCCACAATCTTTGTTTAGATCCAACTAAATGTTAAAATGAACCTTATTTTATAACTATGACAAAACTAGTCTATTATTTTTGTTTATACTTCTTTATAGTTCAGACACATTTAGTTTTGTATATGCTGAAAAACAAGGGTTTTACATGGGTTCAAAGAACACTGGTAGTGGTAGGATGATGGTAGGTCCAGGGTGAAGAGATATTTTTAGAAAATTTAGGTACCAGCTAAACATGACCTATCTCTAATTCTTTTAAATAGGCCCTAAAACACATAGGCTACATGTCATATAACCTTTTTGTAAATAGGGGGTGTTCACTAATATTCGTTTTTTTTTTTTACTATCAATGACAGTAACGAATGCTATTTTAATGAGCATTTTCACTAATATTCATTTTTTTAATATCAATGACATTAACGAACGCTATTTTAATGAACATTGAGCTATATAGGCTTATAAGGCTGTGCTAGATCTACATATATTTTTTTTTACACCATCTTATTACTATTTTGCCACATATCACTAAGGCTCACCAAATGTAAATATACAATCTAAAGTGATAGGCTACTAACACTAAAGCAAAAAAATATGCTAAAGCAATTAACAAACACAGTGATAGGCACAAACCCTATTCTCCCTCTCACTCATTCTGTCTCTCCTTGGTGCCCTAATTATTGACAAATCAATAAGTACTATACGCGTGGTATCATCAGCACAGTATCAGAAAAAAAAACGCAGAGGGAGGGACAATTATTGATTGATCAGGTGTAGTACCAAATTAGGTCACAGTCACTGAGCAGAGTGAGCTGGCTAGAGAAGTGGGGTCGCGCAGGTTTTATTATTTTTTTTTGGTCAACTAGACCTAGGTAGGCTACAGTAGACACTATAAGTAAAGCTTGTGTCTAATGGCCTGGTTGTGGTGTCAGTTATAAGCAGAGAAAGGACCAAGAGTGGGAAAAGTAACACTAATCTGTCAGTCTTGAGTTGGTTTAAAAAGAAATTGATATTTAAAAAAAAAGAAAATTGAAGATAATATTTTTAAATACAATAACATGAAGTATTCGTCAGTGTACAGGTAGTGTTCGTTAGTGTACAGAGCGGGGTATAGTGTTCGTTAATGTTAGCGCTGGACCTCATTGACCTGACCCTCTTCAACATCATATTTTATTGTAACTAGATGCGTAGCGTGATGAGTTTATAGATGTTTCCAGTTTTTTCCTAGGACTAACCATTACGCCACTATAAAAATTCAAACGTAAAAATTGCAGTGGCAGCGCTTAACTTGACCAGAAGATGAAAATTATCATAAATAATCTAATGATTAAATTGATTATTAATTATCAGTTAGTAATCTATTATGATTAAATTATGATCTACTCTAGATCTATATTATAAACTAGAATCTATATATAGATCTACACAGTGCTTTTTAAAAAAAAAAATAGGTGCCGGTACTCAGTGATGGGTTGCCTTACTTTTTAACTACTAATAAATTAATTAAAAAAAATTAAAATACAAGAAAAGTAATAATTTTTTCACCACATTGAAAAAGGGTGCCGGTACATTGTACCGGTGTGTACCATCACAAAAAAAAAGCACTAGATCTACATATTGACTATATAAGTATATATTGACTATATATTTAGAGTCTAGATCTATTAATAATTAAATTTAATAGATCTAGATCAGTTATTCTATATAATAACTTATGACTATGGAAGATCTAAATTTAAAAATAATGTAACCTTTGTAGTAATAGAAGCGTGGTCGAGAGGCTAAGTAGGCTTGGACTTGGCTTGGCTTTGTAACCAATGAAATGGGTTTGAGGTTTGACACCCGACTTGAACAGAGTTGTGTTTAATGAGTGCCTAAAGGGAGCACAGAAAAATCTTCTCCCAGATACACTGGTCCACAAATAAGATTAAAACCATAGCGCTCTGATAATCATGAAAGTTGTGTATATAAAAGCTTTAATTTAATAGATGCTCCTCTGCTATAAAAATATTTTCAGTTAACCATTAGTTTTAATGTTTGCAATTTCCCCTATTTTACAAATGGCCTATTCATTAGCATTTTTTTTGGGGGGGGGGGTGTAATATTTCATTATTAAAAAAGTAAGGCATACATATTTTTTTGATGTGCTAATCATGATGTGAGCTTTGATGTTACACTTTATTCTCTTCAGGCTTAGATGATGTTATACATGAATATATTCCACGATTTCTTCTTGGGAATGTTGATGGGCGTAAACTGTTAATGCTAACACATTCTGACCTCGACAAATTAGGTGTTATGAAACTAGGTCACCAGGAACTAGTGTTGGAAGCTGTTGAATTGCTGAGATCTTTGGTAACATGTTTCTTACACTTTTTTTAGAATAATTTTAAACTCTAGAAATGATAAGGATTATCATTACTTGTGTATATTTTAGGTCATATTTTGAGTTTGTTTGTCACTATAATTAATAGTTTACAGGCCTTTTCATTAACAGTCCCAAAATGTTTGTTTTTATTTTGTGCATATAATAGTCAGCCACCAGCTTGAGTAGTAAGTAACCAGTTTCATTGCACAGAGGATTCCATAGCCTGTTAAACTGAACTGTTTGTTTCTAAATATAATCCAGATCTTGTTGCAGATGCCTCTCAGGAAAACAGTATAAAAGGCATTGCTAGATGATAAAATAATGTCTCTTAATTTAATTGTTAGAATTTTGTTTAAGCATCTGTAATCATGTCAATTTTTCTTGATCATTATTCAAATATGGATCTTTAACTACAAAATATGACCCACTCCAAGCCTCGAAGTGTATACACATCTAGTGGGGCATGCTCAGCAGCTTTAGAAATGCTACCCTGTTGGAATAGTTTAATCTTTGCCTGCATTAATTTGAAACAGGGTTCGTACGCTGTCTGGAAAGTCTGGAAAAAGTCTGGAATTTTAAAAAATGAATTTCAGTCTGAAAAAAGTCTGGAAAATCAGTACTTTTCACTCCGACTGAACAAAAATGTCTGGAAAAAGTCTGGAATTAAAAAAAAAAAGAAAAAATATTTCTCGCAAAAAAAAAAAGTCTCGGTTTCGTTTTATAATGATAGCGGCTAGCCTAGAAATCCATATTTAAATGTAGTAATGCATCCGGCGGAAAGGCGCGTTCTGCGCATGACTAGATCTACTAAAACATCCGTTTATTTGAATCCGTATCATTGATGATTCCTGCATTGTCTTGTCAGTTCCGAATTCCAAAGGGTGACTCTAGACACGGCCTATTTTGTTTTTTTCTGTGACTTGTGTGAAAATGGGAAAATGTTATTTTTCGAATCAGTGGCTTGAAAAAATAGAATATAAACTATGGTTACAAAGTGATTCTAAAAATGTTCGCAATGCTGTCTGCCGTATTTGTAAAAAAACCTTTGATGTTTCTAATATGGGTGAACATGCTTTAAAAAGCCATGCAAAAGGTCTAAACCACAAACGAGAAGTTGATCGCATTCAGAAGGTTGAGGAAGGAAAGATACCTGTGATGGTTGACTATTTTACTACATTTAGGTGAGTATTTTTTAACAACTAGAGTTACTAGAGCTATATATTAGATCTATATATATATTTATTTACAATTGGATTAGAATCTATGTTAGTAGATGGTAGATCTATATCTAGATAGATTCTAGATCTATGTACTAATACTAATGTTACATATTGTAACATATAGATCTAGATTTAACCTAGTTTAAGTTGTGGATCTAGATCTATATTACTTATTAGACTTGGATTAATTAAAAGTCTAGGTCACGTCTAAATCTAACATTAAAATTTATTATAGATTTATTTTATTCTAGATCTAGACCTAGTCATTTCATCTAAGACATTCTAAGAACTCAAATAGATCTCTAGAAAAGCTATAGATCTATCCTAGATCTAGTAGATATATTAGATCTTCTGATCTAGAATGTAGTTTAGTAAACTTAAAAGAGTATTATTCTATGACTGTAGTCACATTGTGATTGTAGTGAGATTATGAAAAAAAAAGGGTAATGATTCTTATTATTTATTCATCTAAATTTTGGAACTTGAATAGATCTGGTAGTTTCTAAATTCAATAATATAACCAAGATGTGTATAAATTTACTTTTTAAAAATTTAGCTTGTATTTACTTTTTTTTTTTTTCCTCGTTTCAGAAAATCAACATCCTCGCATGCATCTACTGAACCATCTTCTTTAGCCAACTCACCCACAACTTCATCTTCTAAAAAACCACTCCTTGCTACTGGAGATAGTGTTTTGACTGCTGAAGTGCTTCACTGTTTGAACTTGGTGGAAAAGCACCATTCTTTTAACAGTAGCAACAGTAGTTCGGATCTGTACAAAAAAATGTTTCCTGACTCAGCTATTGCTTCTGGTTTTTCCTGCTCAGAAAGGAAGGCAGCATATATGTCAACGTTTGGCATATCCCCATACTTGGCTGAATTACAACGAAAGGCTGTCCTCTCTGAAAAAGATTATGTGCTTTTGTTTGATGAGACACTAAATGGCCCACTACAATCAAAGCAGCTAGATGTTCATGTGCGTTATTGGAATGGCAGTAGTATAACAACAAGATACCACATGTCATATTTTCTAGGCCATTCAAGGGCTGATGACCTCCTAGATAAATTAAGAGAATCTAGCAGATTCTTTAATAGAGGTGGACTGCTACAGCTTTCCATGGATGGTCCAAACGTCAACTGGAAAGTTTTTGACATCTTTCAGGCAGAGCTTATGCAAGAGTCTTCTGTAAAACTTTTGAATGTGGGATCTTGTGGACTCCACATTGTCCACAACTCATTTAAAGCAGGCCATTCTGCCACATCCTGGGATATTGGATCCTGGCTGTCAGCATTACACTGGTTGTTTAAAGCAAACATCCTAAACAAATACTTTGCATCAGCATTCTCAGCCCCAGGAGACAAAGACATATTACTGAATTTGAACCAAGTAGACAACATAGAAGATATAGTAGTACAAGAAAATGGAATTCAAAAACTATTAGCCAACACCAAACCAAATAAAGCTTCTGGACCTGATGGTATTCCAGCTAGATTACTCAAAGAACTAAGTAATGAGTTAGCCCCAGTGTTCAAAATACTCTTTCAGGCTTCACTTAACCAGGGCAGAGTACCAAAGGACTGGAAAGAAGCTAATGTCACCCCCCTATTTAAAAAAGGAGAAAAATCTGACCCAGGAAACTACAGACCAGTATCACTTACCAGCATCACATGTAAAATCCTAGAACACATAATATGTAGCAACATCATAAACCACTTAGACAAACAAAATGTCCTCACACCATACCAACATGGCTTTAGGAAATATAGATCATGTGAAACACAACTAATAGGACTAATTGATGATTTTTCAAAAGGTTTAGATAATAGTGAACAAATAGATGCTATCTTACTAGATTTTTCTAAGGCTTTTGACAAAGTTCACCACCATAGTTTGCTTAAAAAATTAAAATATTTCGGCATTAATGGTCCACTGCATCAGTGGATTAAGGACTTTCTGATAGGGAGAGAACAAACTGTAATAATAAATGGCTCTAAATCAACACCGATAACAGTAAACTCAGGTGTACCTCAAGGAACAGTCTTGGGTCCACTACTATTTTTAATTTACATAAATGATTTACCAAATTGCATTAGTTCAGGAACAAAAGTCAGATTATTTGCAGACGATTGCATAATATATAGAACAATAAAAACAACACAAGACACAGATATTTTACAAAGAGAATTAGATGAATTACAGAAATGGGAATCAAATTGGAGCATGTCTTTCCACCCAGAAAAATGTCAGTTGTTAAGAGTAACAAAAAAACTAAAACAAATTAATTCCACTTATCTTATTCATGGCAAACCAGTAACACAGACTAAAAACGCAAAATACCTAGGTGTTATAATAAATGAAAAACTGTCATGGAATCCACATATTGATGAAACTACAAAAAAATCAAACAAAGCATTAGGATTTATTAAAAGAAATTTCTATAAATCAAATAAGAACATAAAACTAAAATGTTATTTAACTTTGGTTAGGCCAATAATAGAATATGCATCCTCCGTCTGGGACCCCTCAACTCAAGAAAACATTAAGAAACTAGAACAGACACAAAATAGAGCAGTGCGATTCATAACAAACGAATATTCACATTTGACTAGAGTAACACCTTTAGTAAAATCACTAAATTTAGAAAGCCTTCAGGACAGAAGGCTCAAAAGTAAAGTAGCAATCATACATAAAACACTGAACCATAATCTTCAAATTCAAAAACAAAATTTAATAAAATACTCTGAAAGACACAAAGATAAAGGCACAGTCCTCGTCCCATATGCTAGGACAAATTTGTACAAATACTCCTTCTTCCCTAGTGCTATTAGAGCATGGAATGGGTTGCCTGAGCTAGCCAGGAAAACCAGTGACTTGGCAGAATTTAAGTCATTGGTTAATATGCATGACTAAATGCATGACGCGTAGGACGTAATCATCTTCTTTTTTGAAGTAACGTCTGTATTATATAAGATAAGAAGATAAGTCCAGCTAGACGGGAAGATTTTATTAATCTTACAGGGACAAGTACATTTGCTTTGAGATTTTGTGGACACAGATGGCTGGAAAATGTTCCTACTATTCAGAGAGCTCTACAAATATGGCCAGCAGTGAAAGTGTTCTTAAACAAAATAAAGGGTGATAAATCTAAAGAACCCACATGTAAGTCATACAAAAATCTTGTGGACTTTGCTGCTGATGCTCTGCTAGAAGCCAAGGCTCAAATTTTTTTGTCCATTGCACAAGAACTCCAGCCTTTTCTGACTAAATATCAGACGGATTCACCTATGATGCCATTCATTGCTGAAGATTTGTTCACCACAATTAAATCTTTGCTAAGAAGGATACTTCAGGCTGAAACACTGAGCAAATTAAAAAGTCCACGTGATCTTATTGCTCTTGATCTTAAAAGTAAGGACATCTTTTTGGCATATTCAAAAATTGAGATAGGAATTGCTTCGTCTAAGGTGTTGCAGAAGATTAAGGCAACAGATCTGCAAATAATGACTCTAAAAAATGAGTGCAGGCAATTTATTTCAAGTCTGGTGGCTAAATTACTAGACAAGTCACCAGTTATGATTCGTTTAGTACAGAAACTGTCCTGTCTGAATCCATCATTGATGGCATCATCTCCCCAACTAGCAGCTTCCCGATTTAGGGATTTGTTAATAATTCTGGGAGATTCAGGAAGGATTTCTTTAAATGAATGTGACCAGATTTACAACAAATTTGTCAAATGCCTGGAAGCTTTGGAAGAAAACAATGTGAAACCAAAGTTTGAATTGTTTCACCCAGCAACAGAGCGTTTGGATGATTTTTTATACAACAATTTTAAACCACTTGATACAGCTCTCTGGGATGTTTTGAGACCCTTACTTTTGTTATCTCATGGCCAGGCGACTGTTGAAAGAGGATTTTCTTATAACAAAGAAGTCATGATTGAAAATATGCATGAGGAAACTTTAATTGCACAGAGAAGAATATGTGACTTTTTAAAAGTAAATGGTGGTGTGTTAGATGTAGCCATTACCAAACCTTTACTGACAGCTGCTGCCTCTGGACGTCAGAACTATAATCAATATTTGGAAAAACAAAAGACTAAAAAAGCTGAGATGGCCAAAAGTTTGAAAAGAAAAAGACATGATGATGAGCTGTCAGACTTGAAATCAAAACGGAAAAAGCTCATGGAAGAAGAAAAATTTTTAAGGTCATCGGCTGACAAATATGCAGATGAGGCAGAAGCTAAACAAAATTTTAAGCTTTTGTCGAAATCTAATGACATGCGCCACGAGGCTAAAGTCAAGTCAGCTGAACTGGTTGTTCTAGAAAGAACAATACAGTCAAAGCTCCAGGAGCTTTTAGACTGTTGAGTTTTTCATCATCTGTATATATGTATTTATTAATCTCTTTATGTAAGTAAAGAAAATGTTTTTTATTTAATCATATATTATTTGTCTTTTTAAAAATTGGTACGATTTGATGAATTTTTTGAGTCTGGAAATTTTTTTTGAAAGTCTGGAAAAAGTCTGGAAAATGTCTGGAATTTAATTTTACTTAAGCTGTATGAACCATGTTGAAAGGTTCAGTGACATTTAAGCATTTATAGACTTCTGTATGATATATCAAGCACATCAAATTAACAATGCACATTGATTAAGCAATAATCTATAGTATAAAGATATGCAAAAAAAAAAAAAAGACTTATAAAAATAACACCAATAATTTTTTTATTTTTTTTACCTTATTATAGCGGTATCTGTTTGAGACCGAAAATCTTCAGCACCTTGCTCTTCAGTTGGGCTGTAAGGCTCACAGTCTTCACAATGAAATATTGGCTAAGAATGGAGAAAATGATCTCAACAAAGCAAATGTTTTGGCACCTCAAGAATGCCCTCGTCTTTCAATATTTGTTTTGTCTGGTGTCTGTGATATTATCTCCACTCTTAAAAACTTAACTTCTTGGCTTGACCGGTAAGTGGACCAACATTTGACATTCTTTCACCTACAAAAGAAGACACCTTATCTTACCTTTTGTAGTAGTTACATTGTCTTGACTTAATAGTTCAATGGGTGAGTGAGAATCTCTAAGGGGTTGGCATTTTCCAACCTCTCTTCTTGCTCTGTCCAGCATTCTGTTCTGCACTCTTCATGCCTTGTCAATCTCTCTTTGACACAATCTTGTGCCCAGCTATTGCTGGTAAGTCTCTTTAAATCTGAGACAAGGTTTTACTTACATGTAGACTAATAGTTTTCGCTTAAACAAACTCAGTCACTTGTGCATACATAGAAGCAAGGTACATACCATATATTACTCATGGTTGAGTTTTTAATTTCCTTAGCAACAAGTCATTTTGCTTAGTACTTGAATTTAAATTATTGTTTTTCTGTAATCTTAGTTATTTTAATGTATGCAGGTACCATTGTAGACATGATTTATATTTTTTGCTTGCTTAGATAAAGATTTTTTTTTTCCAGAGCTCCTTTTGAGACAATTCATGGGATCAGCCTACTTAGAAATTCTCTAGTAAAACTTGGACTAGAACTTGTTACTGTAGCCCAAAAGGAAACAAGAATCCCTGAAGTGGAGAATGCCATAGTTAAAATAGTAAGGGAATTTTAAAACAACAATAAATGTATAAACAAAGATTGTCAATAGGAATATTGCTTAAAGTGTTCTTACTAAATCATTATTATACTGCAGTGTCAAGGCATGACTGAGTATTGTGATGAACTAGTTTTAAACATGAAAGAATCATTAGTTGTCCAACCTGCATCACTAGAGATGGCTACCATTCGTAAGAAACCTGGCGATGAGCTTGTAAGTAATTTTAGGGTGTACATTATTTCAAACTCAATTTGTTTCTCTCCATTGGAAATTTTTTTAATAACATGACTTAAGCTAATTTGTAAAAAAAAATCACAAACAAATATTTTGCCTAAAATAATACTTTGCAATTATTTTGTTATAAGGGAATGAATATACAGTCATCATATTTTGGCTGTCATATAATCGGATTCATCAAGGAAACAGTGAGTACTAGCAGTGTTAGAAATGAGATGAAGATTGCAAAGTGAGATAAGCTAAATAAAATAAAATATATTGTGTATGAATGGGTAGCTTAAAAAAAGGCAACAGCCTGCAACACCATATGCATTTTGTTATTTTTTAAATGCTAGGGTATTTTTATACATTGCTCAGTTTTTGTGTTAATTTTTATTTGCAAATTTGTGCTGTTTTTTTTTTGTTACTATTAATTTGCTTCATACTGGGACTCGTTATTATTATTATTAATTTACAGCTAAAAATAAATACTGGCAAAACTACTTCAGTGAATAAAATAATAATAAATGCACTTCTTGTTCAATGATTCATTTTAGTTTTTTAAAAAATAGATATGTTCTTAATTATTTTTATTTTTACCCCCACCAAATTATTTTATAGTTGTAATTTTTTTTTTTCTTTCTTTATTTTTTTGTTAGTCTCCTGCACACTTGTGCAGTAAAATAGAGAAAGGGGATGAAGTTCTCCAAGTAAATAATCAAACAGTTGTAAGTATGGACATTTTTTTTCTTCTTAAAACTCAAATTTTGTTGGTAATGATGTAAGACTTCTTGAAAAGATGCTCGACAATGATTTTTGTTTTTTATTTAGACTTTCATATTATTAAAAGTTGAGTCTATACGCAATGTTGTATTTGGTTTGTAGTTAGGTTGGCAACTTACCAAACTTGTGGCTGCATTAAGGGAAAACCCTAAAGAGGTGACAATGTTACTGAAAAAACGACCACGGCACACAACTCCTTATGGAAATTATCCAAATAGGCGGCAAATGGGAAGCAGGTACTATTAAATGTTTTCGAATACTGTACTATATTTTGCCCTGTCATGTTTTTCCATTATATTTAAAGCATTCATTTATAATTTTTAAGGTTTATGTTCATTGGTAAACAACTTCCATATTAAATAATAAAATACATACTGGGTCATGGGTTTTTAATTAATGTACTAATTAATTTAAAACTTGAGTCCAAAAAGATATGTTCCAGTCTACATTTACATATAGGCCTACAATGTATTGGCTTTTGAGTTACTGAATAACCTCAACATTTATGTTAAAATTGTATGTCTATTAGGAGTGTTTACCTGGCTAGGTGTTTATTTATGCAACTTAAAATTTATGTCATTTAATAGTAACTTGGACTTAATAGCTGGATACAGTGGTTACACCTGTCATATAAAGTGTTTTAGAAACAAATTTAGATTTCATAAATATTGTTAAAATTTTGAATGAAGAAACTTATGTATATTTGTGTGTCTGTTAGGCATGTGCCATCAGTAGCTACTTTACCCAAGACAACAAAAAAAAGAAGATCCAAAGAAGGGGATAAGCCTCAGCGCCCAACGCTAGAAGAATATGTGTCCTCGTCTGTTCCTGGTGGAGATATTTATATCACAAAGTAAGTTGACCATCTTTTTACTCATCAGTTTCCTCTTCTACATCCAAACCTATAAATAGCTGTAAACCAACCTACTGTGGCTTCTTTGCCTTTGTGCACTTACACGTTCAGCTTACATGGATGATACATTGTGTTTGTGTTTCTAAACTTTTAGTCTGTTTGGATGATAGTTTATACTTACAATTTTACATTAACAATAAATATGAAACATTTATAAGGAATAGATTTTAAGGAACTGAAAAGGATACATAATTTTAACATAATTAGTCTTTTTCACCATTTTAAAAGCTTACAATTTTTTAGCATAGATTCAAAATACATTTTAAAACTTGTGTATTTGTATCTAAAAAAGCACACACTCACACATACTCACAGATTTATAAGACTTTTGCTTGTCTACTGTCATAACACTAAAATCCTCAAGTCATAAGAGAATTTTTGTTGTACATTGACTCCACTGCTTGCCTTACTTTACTTAATTTACAACGTTAAACAGTTTTACACAATTTTGAAGCCTGTCTTATATTAGGTTGAATTCAGTCAATAAGCATAGTTTAAATTGAATCATATTGTCTTGATTCAATGTCATCAGTCTATCAAATCATTTTGGGTGGATTGATAATAGACTGTTCACATTTTTACTTGTAATAAAAAGGTCTTCATACTCTTCAACTTTAATTCGCACGGTAAAGGGAGGGGGGCGGACAGGGTCTTAACATTGCTTGCGTTCAATTCATTTCTCTCAGTGTTTTCTTATTCTTGATATTATCATTGATCTGTAAACATTTACCTACAAAATCTTGGCTTGCTCTCTCAGTATTTATGTTTTGTAATTTGAAGGGTAATACAATCTAAAAAAAAAAATTACTTTTGTATTACACATCTTTCAAGACATGATTATAGCCTGCTCATGCACTATGGTCCAATCTCTTTTGTAGTCATGTGGGGGAGGTAGAAGGTTTCAGTGCTGGCTTATGACACAACTCAGCTTCAGACAGGCTTTGAACTTCATAGGCACTTCAACTGTTTATGTCACTCATCCACCCACCCCACCCATGAAAAAAAAAAAAAGAAAGTCTGTGCAATTGTTTAACTCTTTCTCTCCGTAATTATTTACCTCTTTCTCTACATAATTATTTACCACATTTTGGTGGAATCAAGCTGGTATAGTCAGTTAGGAGAGAAAGAGTTAAACTATTGTTTTGTTTTTTTTATTAGCTTTATTTGATCTGTTTAAATTTCTCTTGGTGTTATTGGCTAATACTACTGAAGGACATTGTGATAATTTCTTTTGTGTTATTAAGGTTTGTGAAATTTACTTTATAATTTCAAGAAAATCAATCCTTAGCAAAGGGGCATAATTACAATTCTGATTGTGTCATCATCATACATAACTTAATAAGTATAAAAGAAATTTATTGTAGTTAAGTAAAATAAAAAAAATTATTTTTTTTAAAACATAGCTTATATTGACTAAAATCATATTGATTATTTTAATCAATTGCATAATAAATTTTTTATAGATATCGATTAACAATAATAAATTTGTGTGATTGGAAATATTTTAATTAATTGTATTTCTGTAGCACAACTTTCATGTTTTTATCATGATCACTGCACAATGGTCTAATCACTATTTGTGGACTGGAAAAGGGGGAAGGGGGTTGAGTTTGAATTTGATTTCAAGGTCTCAAACCTCCATGGTGGAAGGCTGATGTGTTAGCTACTGAACTATTAAATTACTTATAAAAATAGAAAGATTTAGAGAATATTGTTGGTTTTAATTTTTTTGCGAATGACCTAATTCTCTACTTAATCCCGTGGACTACCAGGGGAGCATAGGGCTGCAAACATACCTCTCCACTGAACTTGGTTCTGAGCAGCTGTCTTCATCTGCTCCTTTGTCATTCCAGTATCCTCAACTTCACTTGATGACTGCCCACTTTCCTTGCAGATTCCATTCAAGTGCCTGACTTGCAAACTTGGTATCTGGTTTTTACAGGGTGTGTCCTATTTAACTCCACTTACACTTTTTGATATTTAGGCAATGCCTCAATGGGTTTTTGCATGGTTCTCTCATAAGTTGACAGTAGTTATATTTTCCAGCCTCCTAATACCCAATATTCGGCGTAGGCATCTTTAAACAAAGGTCTGGAGTTTTTCCACATTTTTTTTGTGACTCTCTGTGTCTCTGAACCATACAGAAAAACAGACTTAATGTTTGTGTTATAGATTTGTATTTTGTTTTGTGAAGACAGTGCTTTGGAGCACCAGATTGCTTGAAGAATGGAAAAGGCAAACCTAACTTTATTAATCCAATTTTGTATATCGTCATCAGCTCCACCATCTTAACTAATTCAGGTAGGTGAAGTAGTCCGTATGGAAGATGTTCTCCGCCTGTAGTATGATTGGGTTCTCTTATGATCCTCATAACTTCTGTTTTCTTTTTGTTGATTAGAAGTTCAGTCTTTTTCGCTAATTCCGATAGTCTGGTCTGTTTGGTCTGAGCATTTTGTTGTTTTTGGGAGAGGAGACAGATGTTGTCGTCAAAATCCAGGTCCTCTAGTTGTTGTGTTAGGGTCCATTGAATGTTGCTTTTGTTGTCTAAGACTTTTGTCTCTACACAAGGCTCATCTCCAGTAATTCTAGTACATTTTCTTTATAAAACAAAATTAGTTCATTACCACTAATTAATTAATTTTTGATTGATTCATCTGTTGTCATTTATACTCATTAATTGTGCAAAGTTTCAACTTGATCTGAGAATGGCAAGTGGAGAACTAATGTGTTGATTCATGAGTTGCTTTGGTTAATGTTCTATCACTGGAGTGTGTATTCCAAGATGGTTTGTGACTTGCTTTGGTTAATGTTCTATCACTGGAGTGTGTATTTCAAGGTGGTTTGTGACTTGCTTTGGTTAATGTTCTATCACTGGAGTGTGTATTCCAAGGTGGTTTGTGCTTTGCTTTGGGGATGCTTGCACCCAGATGATTCATGAGTTTCTTCATAGGATGCTCTATAGATAGATGCCATGTTCTGAATGTTACATCACCTCTAGTCACTGGCTCTTGATTTGCCTCTGGCTACTGCAGCCATAGGTGTGGTCTCTGTTGTTTGATTTTTGTCTTGCCTATGATGGCTGCAATGTCTCTGGCCTTTCATTTCTCTTGAATACTTGTCCACTCAAATATCAATTTTTGAAAATATTCTGAAGTTCAGAAAACAATGAGAAAAGAATGCACCATTTCTATAAGTTCACCAGCTTACTAAAAAAATCTTTAGAATTATGGAAATAAACAAGCAATAGAAAAAATAATACTTTTTCAAAACAAAGCTTATTTAAGGGAAAGAACTGCTAATTACTGCCATTTGTCTGAAAATTACACAAAGGTTTAGCTCCCTTTTAATTAATTAGTACAAAATGATTAATAATAGGTACATTTTCTGATTGATTTGTGTATTGGTATTGACTTTGAATAATTATGCAAAATTTCAACATGATCTGAGAATAGGAAGTGGGACAAAAAAGTGTCAAAATGTAATAAGGGGATTAAATCCATATGAACATCCTCATCTCTCATTAAGTAGCATTTATTCCATTTATTTCAATATAAAAAAAAATTAATCCCCATTAATCCATTAATTTTTTCTATTGATTCATGTCTTGTCAGGAATAATTTGTGCAAAGTTTTAACTTGAATTGAGAATGGGAAATGGGAGAAAAAACATGTTCAAACTTTTTACTAGACAGACAGTTAGACAGAAAGACAGACAGACTGAGTCAGTTGATATAAGCTTTGTATAAAAATATAATTTTTATTTTATCAGTCCATTTGTTCATGTTTGTTTCTGTGACAATCTGTAGACAACAGTTAATGAGCGTCAGTATAATGTCCACTTAGCTTGGCTTTCCCTATATAAATAATGAGAGCTGCGTAGAATTTCATGAGAGCTGGGTATACTTTCATGAGAACTTGGTGGAATTTATGTGCCCTAAAATCCTTGAGATAGCTGCTTGGCCAAAAGTACCTGATGTTTATAAACCTATTGTATAATATTCTTGATCCCTAGTCAAATGTTTTAAACATTCCAGAACTAAATAAAACATACAGGGGAAAGAATTTCACATAAATAATTTGAAAAAGAAAATGGAAAATAATATACTGTTTTTATTCTAACATGCCTATTTACATCCTGGTATACTGTTTTTTTTTTCTATTCTATATATATATTTTTTTAAATATATATTTTTTTTTTCTTGTTTGTTTCTGATGAGAGAAGGAAAATGTTCTCAGTGAATTCCTTGTTGAATTCCCTTCCTAAAACAAAGCATTGTTATTGATGTTTATATTTTTGACTAGCCAGATATGACCCGAGGCCTGCGGGCTTTAGTTTGGGTATTACTGATTACTGGATTGGATTTAGATCTATGTTAAACATGGAGAATGTTTGCCATGAAAATAAAAGTAGTTTGTGAAAATGGCTTTACCCGTTCGGTCAACATATTCATATCAAATACAAAAAAGGGTGAAAATGGGTTTACCCGATTTGTTAAAAAGTTTTGATCTTTAATAGAGAACAATTAGGTACTTTTTGCCTATTTTTAGGGCCCTCCAGTTGTGGGAGGGACATTAAACATACACTACCATTTCTTCCATGATCTAAGGAACATTTATGCCAAGTTTTGTCAAGATTGGTCAAGAGGTTTTGATTTTTATACACAAGTACATGCACAAAGACATGTGCCTTTATATTAATAATAATAAGGCTTGTCTTTGAGTCCGAAGATTAATGAGTAGTGCAGTATTTCCAGTGGCTATGCAGCCCCAGCTGTGACCTACATATTTTGCCATACAGGACAAGTATAACCATTGTCTGCCGCTGGTCGATTAAGATTTTCTTTTCTTTATATTATAGATTGGTATAATAGCATCTTCATATAAGTTTTCATCTTCCCCCTCCCCCCTCATCAGGTCGTGTGGCATGCTCTGTGGACTGTTGTCTCCATGGTCCTGGGTTCAAGCAATGCCTGCTGCAGGAGACTTGTGTTAGGAATAAATAATACTAGTCGACTGGCGTCGTAGCATGCACAGTTATTTTGCAGGGCCGGCCTTAGTGACGGCAGTGGCTCCGCACTTTCATGGGAATAGCGCTAATTCTAGGTGTATAAATTATTAAATTAAACCATTTTATAACTTATAACAGATTTCCCTCGACAACCTGTCGATTTACCAGGAACTCCTGGAAATCTTTTGAAATTGCAAAATATATGAAAAAGTCCTGGAAATATCCAGAAATTATTAAAATCTTTTGAAAACTCATACAAATCTCCTGAAATATATAAACAAAAATTGTCATTTTGGGGTGTCATTCAATATGGAAAAAGCCAATCCTACGCACGATAAAAAAAAACGGCATATGCATTACCCATAATTGTGGAATCTAGTGAAAGAAGCTTTTCGCGCCTCAAACTAATGAAGAATTACTTGAGGTCAACAGTTCTCATAGATAGATTGAAACATTTGGTAATTCTTGCTATTGAGCGTGATCTATGTAGGAAAGAGAATTTTTAGGATATGCTGTACGACTTCGCTACACGCAAAGCTCGCAAAGTAATTCTGTGTGCAGTAAAGAATGAATAAAATGCAAAGACGAATTTATTTTCTAATACAAACTCTTATTATCCATATCCCTACCCAAACTTGGCCCCCTCGAAATCCGTTTCGCATAGGGCTCCACAATGGTTAAGTCCGGCCCTGTTATTTAGTGGCGGGTGAATACAGAGTAGATTACTTGTTCTCTTTCCATGACTTCTCGGTCACAATGGTTAAGTCTGGCCCTGTTAAATAGTGACGGTTGAATACTACTTGTTCTCCCCCCCCCCCTCTCTTTGTTTTTCACTTCTTAAATTACGTAGGGTAACTCTAGTTCGTCTGACTTGCAAAAATAAAAGAGTGATCTTTCCATTACGTGGTGTCCAAACTCTTGAGCCATGAAGAGAATTATATATATATAGATTCAATTTTGAAGGAACATCTGAAAATATAAAACAAACAATAAATTCTTAGGTTATTTTTGGATAAGTCATAATTATTCCAAGGCTTAGCAACTAACATAAACATGAAGATTCACCATGTTGGTAAGTGTACATTGCAAGAACATTTTTAAACCTTACATGTTTAAACTTGCCAGACAGACTGAATGAGTTGATTTAAGTTTTGTTAAAAAATATTTTTTTTTATGTATCTGTCCATTTGTCCACTTAGCTTGGCTTTCCCTAAATAAATAATAAGAGCTGGGTGGAATTTCATGAGAGCTGGGTGGAATTTGTGTGCCCTAAAATCCTTGATGATTTTTAGGACTCCTCTGAATTCACCCAACTGTAATGGGTACCTGACTTTAATTGGGGAAAAGGCGGTCTTTGTGCGGGCCACATGACACTTTCATTAACTGTTGGCCATAGAAACAGATGACCTTTACATCATCTGCCCTTTAGATTGAAAGGCAAGGTTTAAACGGGATACTTAACTTATAAAAAAATTAATATTACTGTTCTTTAGTTAGGAAACAATTCTCTTCTCATGAATAAAAGTTTTCTTATCAACAAAGAAGTAAACAAAATAAAATTAAAGCTGAAGTTTTTTTTTTTTTTTTTTTTTTTTAACTTTAAACCAATGACAGTTTTTATTTAAAATTCTGAATTAATTCCTTTATCTTGTTCAAATCACTAAGAAATATTTTTTGTTTTTATTTATTGCTGCTGCAAAGAAACACTTCATCTCTGCCATCATAGTACAAATAGCCAGTTAGTATAAGAAAAAAATAATTTTGACACTTGGCTTCTTTACCTTTTTGCTTTATTGTGACAAGTCATAAATATATACAGCCATCAAACATCCACCAAAATGTCAGTCAGTAGCTCTTTTGCGGTTTATTACTATTGATTGACCCATACATATAACACTTGCTGATCAACTCACAAGTTTGACTGAGAAGTATCTAGTTCAGTGCTTAAGGTGTAAGCTTGTATATGTGCTGTGTACTTGCTGATTAGATATGACATGATTGCATAGGGCGATTTCATGGCTCACTGTTACAATCTAACTGAAGAGGAAGTGAATTGACAAGTAGATAGACATCCACTTGTTTACCTTTTCACTGCTATGCATGAGTAGTGAATCATTTGGATACACTTCATTGGACTATCAACTTTCTCTCTCTCAGATGTTTTAAACTGAGGTACCAAAAGCACATGTTTGTTAGATTTAAATTTACTAAGAGATTACTAAGAATTTACTAGGAGCTTATTAGCTATGCCTGACAGCTAAGTTTCAAGCGAATTTAGTTTATTTTGAATGACTATTTTTTTTTTTACATCCTTAAATATTTTTTCAAATTTGGATGTATTTAAAAAAAATAATTATATATTTTTTATTTGCCCTAAACAAAATTGTGCAGTTATATTGAAGACTGTACATAATATCTTATTTTATCCTGATGTGCTGATTAAAATAATATTTTTTATGTGGTCAACTAAGGCAGCTCACAGATCTTGGGAATAGTTGTAGATTTCTTTACACAAGCATTTGGGCTAAATTCCTTTCACCAATCATCTAGATGCTGTGTTCATCACATGGATTGGTGTGGGCATCTAGAAAATGTACTTCTTTTGTCATGGCATATCAAGTGGGATCAGCTTGCAGTGCCAGGTGAATGGAGGCACTACATCTTATGTTGACATAGTCATTCACTCTTACGTTTACATTGGATGTGCTTATGTATAAGTTAGCATTTTGTGTTCATAAAGTCATGTACATATAGGGCTTCATCAAATATGCCAATAATAATTATCAGATTCCCAAGTGTAGTGTTTATTACAGTCATTTATCACTATATCATTTATATAAAGCTTATGCTGGCTTGTGTGACTATGTTCAATCTCTAAATATATCCCTATATAACCATAAATATAAATATGATAATGATTAGTTTATCCATACCATGGTCCTTTTTTTTTTTTTGAACTATAAAAACAATGATAACATCAAGAATAGCTCTAAAAATTACTAAATATAGTATAGTAGTTAAAACATTCACTTACTTCTCTATAAGGGGGATGTAATACTGTTATTAATTGCTGTAGCTTTAGAAACTTGGGCTGATTTTTTAAAATGCCTATTACTGCAAGGTTGTGACAACACCTGTGTTTCTTTATTACATTGTCCACATCTAGCTAGTTACTGATGTAAGAATCTAAAGGACAGGTTCCTACATCCTCATGTGCCTCTAGCTACCTGTACTTCCAGTGTGTTACTGCCTACTCATAAATTAACCATGACATTAAAGGGAAAAAAAAATGTTTGAAAACAGCCAGCATCCATTCTGTAAGTCTTGTGGCCTACTTCTTTACACTGCTTGGCCTCAACTCTTATCACACTATTATACTTGAAAGCTAATATTAGGCGAATTTATAAGCCGTAGTTTAGAAAAGCTTTACTATTTTTTTTCTGTTTAGTTCCATTCTGTCTTGAACTTGTTTCACTTGTATCATCTTTGTTTTAATTTTTTCTTCCTTTTTTTTGAAATTAAGGTGAGACCATAGTTTACATTGTTCTTTTGATAGCTTTTTTTTTTTTAAAGTGCCCTGATAATAAATGTATTTAAAATACTTTTTAACAAGAAAGACTGACTTGATTTGTGTTTATATGTATGTTTGGTGATAGTGTGGTCTAGTATTTGTGGGCTGAAGGTTTTATTTGAAGCTTGAGTTCTGGTGGCTGAGTGGTATCTAAAGACTTAATGTGCTTGGTTTGTGTTTGGTGACTGTGTGCTAGAGATGAGAGAGAGGTTACAACCTGAATGTTTCTTATCTTGTAGGACTGGACTGAATGTTTCATATCTTGTTGAATGTGTCTCTATGCCGACTGGGCTGAATGTTTCTTATCTTGTTGGATGTGTCTCTATGCTGAATGGACTGAATGTTTCCTATCTTGTAGCATGTGTCTCTATGCTGAATGGACTGAATGTTTCTTATCTTGTAGCATGTGTCTCTATGCTGAATGGACTGAATGTTTCTTATCTTGTAGCATGTGTCTATATGCTGACTGGGCTGAATGTTTCTTATCTTGGTTGATGTGTCTCTATGCTTACTAGACTGAATGTTTCTTATCTTGTTGGATAAGTCTGTATGCTGACTGGTCTGAATGTTTCTTATCTTGTTGGATGTTCTATATGCTGACTGGGCTGAATGTTTCTTATCTTGTTGGATGTGTCTCTATGCTGAATGGGCTGAATGTTTCTTATCTTGTTGGATGTGTCTCTATGCTGAATGGACTGAATGTTTCTTATCTTGTTGAATGTGTCTCTATGCTGAATGGACTGAATGTTTCTTATCTTGTTGGATGTGTCTCTATGCTGAATGGACTGAATGTTTCTTATCTTGTTGGATGTGTCTCTATGCTGAATGGACTGAATGTTTCTTATCTTGTACCATGTGTCTCTATGCTGAATGGACTGAATGTTTCTTATCTTGTAGCATGTGTCTATATGCTGAATGGACTGAGTGTTTCTTATCTTGTTGGATGTTTCTCTATGCTGACTGCACTGAATGTTTCTTATCTTGTTAGATGTGTCTCTATGCTGAATGAACTGAATGTTTCTTATCTCGTTGGATGTGTCTCTATGCTGAATGGACTGAGTCTTTCTTATCATGCTGGATGTGTCTCTATGCTGAATGGACTGAATGTTTCTTGGTTCATAGGACTGCTTATAGAAATATTTACTTGGAGTTAGAGAATGTTCATAAGTCTATCAACATCTTATTTGTTGCTTGGTAATGACACAGACAAAACATCTTCATTAGTCACAAAAGGGTGAACTTTTATCTGCCTTATGATCATTTTGATGTCAGCAGAAACTTTGTTTATTTAAACTTTGTTTATCTTTTGCCCTGAAAAAAATAAAAAAAATAAACTAGCACTCATTTTAAAATCATTTGTTTACAATTAAATTTTAATTGTTCCAGCAAACTCCTTCCTGTTAAAATGTTCATTATGCAGGCTAGCAATTTCCACCCAGTATGTTTCCTTTCATCTCCTCTTTTTGACGATGGGTAGATATCGGAATACTAATTGTAAAATTGATGGATATTTTTATTATTCTTTGAAATGATGCAGTAGGGGTTGTCCATAAAAGTTTGTTGACACCAAAGTATCATAGAAATATGTTGAATGACTAGAGGCCAGAAGCATTAGAAAATATTCCAAAGCTCATTAGATTAAATGGTTATAAAACAATCTCACCAAATCCTTGTCATTGGCTCTAGGTGTACTGAGATGAATTTATCAATGAAAGTAATTAGTTTTGTTCTGTGCTTTTTAAATTCCTGTTTTGTTTATGGAAAAACAAAAGATCTATCATAGTAACTGAAGATGCATGCAATAATGCAAGACATAACTTGGTGAAAATTAGTTTTAAAACAAAATAATAATAATTAATGATAGCTTTTTTTTTAAAGGGGTTGTAGTCTCACATGTATATGACACAGTTTTTCTGTCTCTTGGAAGCCAAATTGTTGCCTTTATTCTGTTATTCTCACTTGGACAGATAACTACAACTTCTAAAATATGCACATATTGCACACATCTAAATAGTGTTCTTATTTATTGCTCATCACTATTCTTAAAGATTTTTTTATTTTCTATTTCTATTGACAGAGAGTCCCCTGAAGATACCATTGATGGTAATGACACTGACAATGATGTCTTCCGGAGTGGCTCTGAGTCCCCTCAATCCACATTGCCTGTGATAGTTGATGCTAAACAGCGGCGGGCCACTGTAAGTGGTGGGTCACCCACATTTGAAAGACCGTCTCTCGTGGTCGAAGATCTTGATCCTGTTCCTCTTCGGCCTAAGTCACAGGCTGTCATTAGTGCTGAAAAAGACGCAGCTGTGGCAGCCATGTTGGCTGCAGAAAAATCTGGTCAGAAATTTCTAGTAAAGGAAAAAGGTAAGCTAAGTGTTCTTTAATTAGACTTTTATTATTGCAAGATTGTCACAATTTTTTATTCTTTTGAATGCATGGCATTTTTTTATTTGTTTAGCATGCTTTCTATTTATGTACTCTATTGCCTTATAAAATATTATTGTTTGCCTTCTTAAATTATACACAAGCATGCTATATTTATATTGCATTAAGTATGCTTTTCCTTTATATTTTGTAGAATTTATTAAGTTTGAAGTGGTATCTGTATTCTCTCTGAAGTAATATTGTATGCTCTTATAAAAATCATAACATATTATTTTTTTTACACTAGATTCTTTGTTTGGAAAAAAATAATATTTTGATTTTCCATTGAATGATTTATTGATTTAACATAGTGTTTATATTAAAATATTTGCTGTGAAAGGTTCTATGTATTTGAATTGCAAATGAGTCTAATATTTTTTGCTTCATTTCAAACTTTGTGGGATGGCCACAACTGGTCACTTTCACTAATCATCATCATCAATCTCCATGTGAGTTAGGGCTTGAGAGACTTAAATCCTTACTTCTAAAAGCCCTGGACAAAAACCCTGCTGTAATGCCCTATGTAAATGTCAAAGTATAAGAGTTGACTTGACATGGAATTCAGCAAGTGGATTTTCATTAATGCCATCTGTTTCAGACATCTATTTCTTTAAATAAATATGTGAATAAGCAAGTCAAATCTTTAACTAAGTCACTCTTAAAAAATTGACTTGCTCTGTGGGGATGCTTTAATGAAGCACACAACACATATTAGCCATTCTTTTCTCTTCCTTTGATAGGGGATTTCCTCTGTTCAAGAATTCTTACCATACCAGTTTTTGTTGTATTTAGTTTTTTCCAACTGCATGTAATATAACAAAAAACTTACTTTGTTTTGTTTCTTTTAGCATCTATACATATCAATTTTCTAGACAATTTAATCTTAAAGGTCTGAATTTGTTATCCAGCTTTCAACATCCAACTGTTGTCACCATACAAAAGTACTGAACTCTCCAGTAATGAGTAGACTTTTTATTTCACTGGAGTTTAATTTTCCTCTGTGACTATGTTGACAAGGTCTAGGCTAAGTCATTTTGTTTTTATTTAACAACCTTCCATCCCTTGCAATAACCATTTCAATGTGATCATTTTCTCTATTACTTGTTCATTCATACAGTATCTTGTCTTACCTGCCGCTTCCTGTGTTTAGTTAAGAACAGGGCTCATAACACTATATTTCTTAATCTGAACTGTTTAACCACTTCCCTCCCCTAGTGTGATCATTGTTTCCTTCCGTAATAAACACTTTGTTTTCAAAGTCTTAAATCAGACAGATTTTATAGCCCTATCATTTAAATTGGGTCAACATCTTTTATGATAGTGTGAAGCAAATGAGAACGTATTGCTATTTTTATGTGGTAAAAGAGGCAGCTATCAGACGCAGCTCTTGTCTTTGACCCTATTGTGCTGATTTCATCTCCACCTACAGAAGTTCTTTAGCTATTCCTTTAGCCATTTTTATATTATCCTTGGTATCATCCTGTTGGAAAGACATATCTTGTTTTTGGGCAGAAGCATGATAAAAGTCTTATATATAAGCATAGAACTTTGCTCTATTCATTTGTAACAAATATGTGACCAAAATTGAATTCCAAAAATATGGATGTGGAGGAAAATTGTGAATTTATTTTTTCCATTAAGTATGTTCCTTAGCTAAATGAATTATTACATAAAATTAACTCTTATGTTTAATCAGATTAAAAATGAAGTGTATTGCTTTATATTAATTTTTGTTGTTTTGTTTTCTCAAGATGACAAGATAATTGTTCATTCAAGAATAAAATATTCTCAAATTTATAAGATTAAGCTAAAAAAATAAATTTTTTTTTTTTAGATCTTGTTTAATAAGATGTTTTTAGTTATATTAATATTTTGTTGTTAGCTTTTCTGAAGATGACAAGATAATCATTGCTTTCATTCAAGAATAAAATATTTTTCAAATTTGTAAGATTAAGCTAAAAAGAAATAAAATTCTTTTTTTTTTTAAATCTAGTTAAATAAGATGTTAATAGTTAAAATTACTCATACACTTTCATTACCTTTGTTGATTTTTGACTCATATATGTATATGCTTTGACATAATCTTTGTAAAATGCACTTTTACTACCTAGATCCAATTGGAATTATTCTTATTCTAATAGCATTATTATTAAGATGTTTCTGTTTGAAAAGATATAGTCTTGCTTAGATTTAGTGTTTTTATATTGAATGTTTTCACAATACAGTAACTTTTACACTATCAAATGAAAGGCTGTATGTTTTTATATGTATTTATATGCTGCCAAATTAAATCTTGTTTTACATTAGCTTTAAATGAATCAACATTTCCGAATAAAATGTTATGTTGTTTTATTTCGGTGTGAACATAATTATTTAACCCTAAGTAATAATGTAGAAGCTCCTGCTCATCTTTCCAATATCACTAGTGTAGTTTTATAGCACATTTTTATGTATTACAGAAAGTTGAAAGTTGACCTGTTTCATCTTCATTCATTTAAATGATTCTACATAGTTCCATTGATCTTAGGTGTAAATAAATAGTAGCAACATAGAATGGTCTCTGCAAATACTCTAAATAACCAAATATCCCAATTAACAGAGTTCAAAATAACTGTGTGGAAAATTTATTCCTAATCAACTGTTATTTAAGATACTGAAATTAGGTTTGCTTGTCACATATGACAAATTAACTTTCAAATATGAGTAGACCACTTGTATTGAATACATTCAAAAAGATTTTTTTAATAGTGGCTTTTTTTTAATCTTTGAAACATTATAAACATATAGCTTTTATTGGTTTCTGAACTGCATTCACTATTAAATAAATGATAAAATTGAACATGATTGCCTTTTAAGTATGAAGAGTTTTTTAAAGGTTCAAGGAGTTTTTTAAAGGTTCAAATCAATATTTATCAAAAAGTGGTCTCCTCATTTTTATTCTAAATATTTTTTTTTTAGTGTTTATAAATGTTTTAAAAATCTAAAACTGTAACTCTTTCTGTAGTTCAAGCTTTTAACTATAAATAAAGCACTCTCAACAAGGTTTTTGTCTTTCCTAATTTCTATTGTATTTTAAAAAATTGTATTGAGAAGATTACATTTCCTCATAACATACCCCATTGATTTATTCTGATATAATGATATATTTAGAAGCATCACTGTGAATTAATCTTATATGTTCATTAAATATGAAGACCACTTAGGAGTATTTATAGCTGTCTTTTAAAAAAAAAAAAACTTCTATTAACTCACTCCGTTTGTCTGTCTGTCTGGGTAGCTTCTTGTACACTTTTTCCCCACATTCCATTCTTGGATCAAGTTGAAATTTTGCAGTTTTTCATTGTCGATAACAACACATGAATTAAGAAAAAAAAATGTACCAATTAGTTAATGAAGTAGTGGTAATTAATTTATTAATTTTTGTTTATATTGGAAAAGGGAGATAAAACTTGTAACATTGAGAGACGTGGCAGCAATGAAATTTTGGTCTCCCTTCACTCAATATAAGCTTTGTTTTCAAAAACATATCTATTTGCTTGTTGAAAAAGTCAATTCATGATTTGCTAGTGAAAAATAAACACCACTGTCTTCACATAATTTCATTTTTTAAATATTTTTTAAATATTTTTTTTATATTTTTTAAATATTTTTTTTATATTTTTTAAATATTTTTTTTTATATAAGAAAAAGGTCTATTGTATGATACATCAGCACTCTTTACTCTTTGTGGAATATAGGAAAAAGAATTATTGCCTAAGTAAAATTTAAGTTTATAAAGTAAATAGCCTTTTGTCTGGGTTCTGTACATATTGACGTAATAATAAAAAAGTAAAGTACCCCTTTCAGACTTTTTGATCTATAGTGCAGATGATTTAAAGGTCGTTCAATAATAAAGGAGCATTTACTTAAAGCATGTTAATGTTTCTGGCAGAAATTTTTTTCTATGAGTGAAATGGTGAAATACCTGACTCCTCCTCTAAGCTAGCTAAAATATATTCCCTTTGGTATACTGTCATCCCCATACTGTACAGGAGTCTCAATAAATAGTGCCTCTACATTGTTCACACCAGCGTTCAACAAAAATGTGTATGTCAAGTAACCTTGCCAGGATATCCTCCATTATGGGAAAGTATTTAAGAAGTCTCATAGCCAAACAGCTTTATAGATATTGATTTCTTCTTGTGGGCATTGGAACCTAGTAGGAAAAGTGTTATTTATTTAGAGTGATAGGTAATTGGATACGATATTATAAAGACCAACTCATGTATTAGTTTGCCCTCATTGATATAGAGGGAAAAAGCTTGCTGCAAATGGCTTTTCAAAGAAAAGATCAAGGAACACATATTTAACACTTTAAGAAAAGTCCTTGGGACTTTATGACATTGCTTTATATTGAATGTCTTAGCAATTATTAGGAAAAAGCAACAGCCACATTTAACATTTTTTTTAAGAAAAGGTAACAGACTAAATGTTTTTTATTATCAGATCAAAATTGAATTATTAGACAAAATTGGTGGTTTTTCATTGGAGTTAACTCTCATTGTTTATGATTTGTTCAACTGTGGTTACATTTTATATTAAAAGCACTTTTTTCAATGTCGCCTTTTTTGTTTGTATTAAAAGGATAAATAGTTTATATTAAGCTGAATAAATTTTTCTCTCCTATCTACTGCATTGAAAATACACATTATTCTAATGTAAATAGTCAAACCAGGTGATCCAAAGCTATAACAGTTTAATTATTTTGTTTATTCTTCTTAACTTTTGTTCTTGTGTATCTTTTCATAAAAGAAAGTTCACACTGGACACATCCATAAAATTACTTACTAATAAAAGTAACCTGACTCACTAGTCCATGTCATTTAGGGGCCTCAATGTTGGATATTTTAGAATATATCTATCACATTCTTCACTTTTCATGAAGTCACTGAAGTCTCACCACCTGTCTATACTGTCAAAAGTTTCTGCCTTGACAAAGTAGAACAAATTATATTTATGACTCCTTGATAGACTTCTTCATTCAGATCTGTCTCAATTGTTAAAATGTTACAAGATTTATGGCAGTATTTAATCTCTCCAGACCTTTGAGTCTCAACTTAAGGTCTATTGTATCCAAAGCAATTTTATTTAAAAATGATAAAAGCAAATCCTTTTTAATACTTGAGTAAAATACTGTGACAAAATCCTACATAATCTAGGTTTACATCACAGGAAACAAAACACACACACACACAAAACATGTTCATTTCAATCAATCTCAAAAAAAAGGATTCACAGCACAAGATATGTACAATGAGTTTAAAATATTTTCTTTTTTTTTTTTTATTTTTATTTGAAAGTTGGAATCTTTGTCTGTCTTTTGGGAGATAAATTTCATTTTTGATGCATATGTCAACACACTACCAAAAATGTATGCATCCAACTTTTGCATATTTTATCAATTTGATTTTTGTTTGTTTTGCTACTACCTGAGATGAGCTCCGGTGCCAAGGCAGGGAGGTCTAGGCTTCTAATAATGCCCTGGTTTGGCATAGTGCCCAAAGCTTCCATACAGCTCTAATGATCTTATAGATATGTTTCCCCACAGCTCTCGGAGCTGTGGACACTCTCACAAGACGTGCACCACCAGCTAATGTCATCACTTTATTTCCATGAAGAGTCTGTTAGAAGAACACACAATTTCATCACTTACAAATTAGAATATTACTGATGTGTTTGTAATTATTGAAAAGATAGAAGAAATCTCAGTGGGTTTCATTTCTCTTGTGTTGTTTTATTCTACAAAAAAAAATATTTTCTAAGCACAAGTGGTTTAGATGTTTACATTGAATTAGGATTGATAAAATATTTCCTCAGCACTTGATTCCATGTCATAGATAACAGTTACTGTCTGATAGAGAGGTGACCTACTTTAAATTATCAACAGTTTGTACAGGCTTAGTTCACTGATACATTTGTAAGAGACCTTCACATTGCGTAGAAGTAGTCCCCCATTTTCATTCCTCTTCATTTATACAAATATGAGTTATGACATTCATCTAAAACAGGGCTTCTAAGTTTTTCTGTGGAGACCAAGATGGGTAAATTTAATTGGATTTTTGCAGACATGAATGTCATGGGGCTCTTACAATAACCTTCTGGATTTATATATTAACTCATTGCTCAGTTAGAACATTCTTGAAAAGATTTTTTCAAGATACTTTTTTTTTTAAAGTGCTGCAAATAAATATGATAGCTATTGTTCATGAACTGAGTTTGTTTTTGTTGCTAATATAAAGGTCTGTCAAAGTAATTCTGCATCCTTTATTCATCAAAGAAAGTGAAACTACTCTTACAAAAACATTGTGAGTCATTTGACTTCCTTGAAGTCACCCAAGAATTGCTACTTTGTTATCAGTAGTCTGCAGTACTTATTACTAGTTAACTACTTTATCTTGTGACTTTCTTAAACAACAACCTGTCAATACTAATGTAGTTCACTATTTCTGTGGTGGGCAGATAAGGATTTGAGGTTATGATCTGAAGCAGGAGTAAGTCAAGAGGATGACTATTGTTTACAAGTAGTTTCTTCCATAGTTTCTCCTTGTTTTGTTTTTAATATCCTGTCTCCTTATTTGATCATGAAACACCTCTTGCTATTTTTATATGGACTGTTGGCAGAATGTTTATGTTAATAAATAGTATTTGTTTCACATGGTGAATGGGAAATTCTTCAGTTTAAATGATTTCATGAAAAACAACTAGCTTCTACTAATGAATCATCTTATTTATTAGTTAGGTATTTTTTTTGAAAATTAAATACAAATACTGGTATGGTAATTAAATTATATTTTGATTTTTTTTTATAAGTTAGTGAACTAGTTTCTACAGTATCTTGTACAAGTATAAATATGCATAATGACTTGAGTTTCAAATATTTTAGATAACCTTTACTCTAAGTTAAATGTCATAGGAATTAACTAAATCATATAGGTAGAGATTCCATTTTTTTTTTCTGTGTCTACAATCTTTAATAATTTATTTGACTGATTGAAGGGTTTAAATTATTGATGTTAACAAAAAGAGTAAATTGCAGAATATCAAAGATTATGACAGACAAAAAAAATACTTCTATTGGAGCCAAAGTTGACATTTTCGTTGATTTATTGTTTTATATAGTCAATCCATTGTAGCTTATTTCTTTGCTTGGGTGAGTTTTTCTCTCTAAATTTTCAATCTACCTCTCTAAAAGTCATTTTTGATGGAAGTAATTTTTAGTAAACTAACAAAATGAGGGTACTGTTTGTCATATTGTTTCCATTCCATTGACATTATTAGGAAAAAATATTTACTATAGCATTTTCATTTGCTATTTTACCAGATAAAAAGCTTGTTCAAAAAGTTCCTGAAACTTCTAATGCAGACAAGTTGGGTTCTATGCTACTGAATTTAGGAGATGTTTTAAATGCAGATTCAGAGTTCACACCCGAAGAGGTTATAGGTTAGTATAACCCTGAATGATTATTTGAAAACCTTGGCTTAGAGATGAAGCATATGTGAAATTTATATAAAATACGGATAATACCCTATTGTGATGAGAGATAAAATTAAATTAAAATAAATTATAGCTTTTATATAGCGCTACTTTAATGCTTATAACATGCTCCAATCTCATTTGTGGACCAGTGGGGGGAGGGGGGGTATCTAGGCGCTCAGTAAACACAACTTTGCTCGAGTCGGGTGTCGAACCTTGAACCCCCTTCATATGTAGCCAAGCCAAGCTTAATTAAAGCGCACTTAGCCTCTCGACCACGCTTCTCTTATAGATGACAGCCATCTTCAGAGCTCTGAATACCCCTCACAGTATTTTTGTTGTTAAGTTAAGAATGATACATTTGTGTCACTTGAACACACAACTTGCCTCATGATGTTTTGAAATTATAAGCTTAATTATCTTAATGAACATTTTGGTTTACAATATAGCATTTAACACTGCAATGCTTAATAAATAAACTGGTTAAATATAAAAACTATAAAATCACAATGAACAATCATTCACCAATCAGCGTGAAACATTTCAACATGAAAATGTTTGTTTCCTACATTTAGCATTCATAAATATTAATACATTATAGATTTAGTCATGTTCTTTTAATTAAGATATAAAGTTAAATTTATTCACATTTTGGAATTCATTAAAGCAGTATATGTTGCTTTTTATTTATTAATTAACCAGAAGCATTTTTTATTTCCAATTTTATCACTTCCAGTTTTTCTGAACTGTTTTTCAAAGTTTTAAGTTTATCTATATTAGAAGTTTATCTAATTAGAAGGCTTGCTTACCTTATAATCCATTTACAAGTTGTTTTTTTTTTTGTATGCTGAGTAATTTATCTTTTTAATGTTCTTTACTTCTGTCCAACTTTTGATTGGCTGACCACTAGTCAGCTTATCACAGCCGACAGAACAGACAACAGTGGTTACTGGGGTAGATAAGGTCAATGTCCAGGGGCAAACAGATTTAACTGAACCAGTTAAAGTCAATGATGACCACTCCAATGAGCAATGCAGTCTAGATGGTAGGATACAATTTTTTTTAAATTTCATATTTGCTTTTTACAAAGATTTTTATTAGCGTCTTAAAGTTTGTAAGTTGAGGGGATTTACCATTAAGATAAATAAGCTCATAATTTACCAGTTTCTTAGACTAGCAAGTTACATTAGTGTTGACATTTGGACTTGTTGGAATGCTCTTTTTGCACTAATTATTACCCTTATTCTGGTAAATTTTATATCTGCTTTAATTGGTTGGGGCCTGAAGAAACTATAAAAGTGATTTCTTTCCCTTGGGGTCTAGAAATAAAAGGGAGTGTAAAATTTACATTGTTTCAAAATTGTTGTGTTTTTTTTTGTCTCTATCAGGGTTCGGGTCCTAAGTTCAAACCTTTTTTTTTATAAAGATTTGAACAGAAGACTTCAGTATTTGTGGCTGTATTCACTTTGCTCTCTCTTTACCTGCCTTCTACTTTGAAGAACCTGTAGGAGTATTTTGACTGATCAATTTTTATATCTTAAGGAATAGATTTGATTTAAAAAAGGAAGTTATGTTTCCTTAATTAGAAAATTATCAAAATTCATAATGAAGATGTGAATACAAAAAACATTTTATTATAGGGACATTTATTAAAAAGTACATTTTGTAGAAAGTCTAATAATGTTGTAATTTTTTACATTTATCTTTATGATTTACATATAAAAAAAAGTTGTTTCCTTTGATGTTCAGTTATTTACTTTGACAATAAATTAGGGAAGTATAATTTTTTTTGTAGTTAATTAAAACATCAGATCTAAATGATTTTTTTTTTCCTTTCTACTTTTTATAAATAAAATGTGAGATTTTGTTAAAAATCTAGGTCATGGTCTTTGAAGTAAATTATAAATTAAGTATGAAAGTTTGAGATGACATCATTCCCACTCGCTCACTTTCCACTGGACTAGACTCTTCACCTACCTGCTCTAGACTTAGTGATTTTTTTCCCCATTATGTTTAGGTCATGAGGTTGTAGAGGTCAAATGTCAAGAGTTCACTGTCACTAAGCCAACACCATTGACAAAAGAAAGTGCTGCTAAGATACGCCAACAAAAGGTACTTCCCTATTGAGTATTATTCAGGAAGTTATTTGCATGATAATTAGAAAGATTACTAGAACAAGCATACAAAGGAAATATTAAACATGAAAAATACATAACTTGGTCATGCAACAATAATAATTAGAAAGATTACTAGTACAAGCATACAAAGGAAACACATTAAACATGATAAATGCGTAACTTGGTCATGCAACAGCCTCAGTTTGGAACATTTGAAAAACAAAAATGTAAATAGACTGTGTATGTTTGATTCATTCTTAGCTTGTGTTTACAGATTTGATTTCATTTTATGTTAATGAATTAGGTCATTAGCACAGAGGTAGCTGGCAATGAGGGTCGCTCTGACCTACCTCAGTTGGTGAGGATCAAACGTTTGGACTCGGAACAAATTCATCAGCTGGTGAGTTTCATTCAATGGTATTATATAATAGGATGTTGTTACTTTTTTTTTTGCTATCTCATTCCCTTACCCCCTTAGTAAAGTTGACGAAATGATTTTTGTCTCCTCTGTATCAATAAATGAATATCTCAAGAATTTTTTATCTTTAGACCTTTTTTAAAACAATTTTGAATTTCTTTTATATTGTTACCATATACTCAATGGAGGCGCGGTGGCTGAGCGGTAAAGTGCTTGGCTTCCAGACCGGGGTTCGAATCCTTGTGAAGACTGGGATTTTTAATTTCGGGACCTTCGGGCGCCTCTGAGTCCACCCAGCTCTAATGGGTACATTAGTAAGGGAAAAGTAAAGGCGGTTGGTCGTTGTGCTGGCCACATGACACCCTTGTTAACCATAGGCCACAGAAACAGATGACCTTTACATCATCTGCCCTATAGACCACAAGGTCTGAAAGGGGAACTTTACTTTTGATATACTCAATGCACCGTATTTCTGTATTACTATTAGTGTGAATGTGGGGAAGGGGGTATGTGAGAGATTTCCTCACTGCCTTGGGGCACTCAAGTCACTCAGGTTTTGAAATTGGGCACCCTGTTAGGTGTGGTTGCAAGGTTGATAGACTGCAGCCTCTGACAGCTAGTCCAACTAAACCATTGTAGGCTTTTTAGTTGCTTATTACAGATTTAATAAGCTTTAACTTTTATGAACAATTATATATCTATATATATCATTCAAGTTTAATTTAGAAACACAAGTGAAAGAATAACATCTTAAAGAATTCAAATAAAAACTCATCAAAACTACAAGAAACACACATCCTTCTGTCTCTTTTAGTCTTCAGTTTCTGCTGGCTTTCATCAGTCAATCATCTCTGTATATTACTTCTTGACTGCATTGGTCTTACCCATGATTACATCATAATCTATTCAGCCAATTAAGACATGCACACACACTCCATAACAATAGGTAGCCTAGCAGTTTATGCCTTATGGCCACACATTCCACCTTCATTCTGGTTAATTTTTTTTTAAATATTTTGTTTCCATTTTAACAAATTTATTCTGATAAATTGTGATAATCTTGGACTATAAATTTAAAATACATTTCTGTTATTAATTATATATAAATATTTTACTTTTTACCTTAAAAATGACCTTTTACCATTTTAACATGTTTACTTTTTGAAAATTAATTAGAACACTCTATCCATCACTCTCTGTCTAAAAAATGTTTCAAAAAAATTACTAACATACTATTTGACTATCAAAAATAAATTTAAAAAAAATTATATATGAAAAATGCCAACATTCTCACAATTTGTTTATACATTTTTTTTTTTTTTTTTTTTTAAACTAAAAGTATTAACAAATATCTAAAAAAGAATATTTTTTTTGTAAATTTATGATGAGGAAAGTTTTAAAAGAAAACTTAAATACATTGAAAAGAAAGCAACAGCTAAAAGATGTTTTTTTTAGCCTGAACTTGAACTAACCATGTTGAGGCTAGAATATTGGAAGTGAAATCAATCAGAAAATGTGGGTAAGGCTGACAGAAAGAGAGGGGATACAAAAAAATAAATAAAATGAAGCCCCTTTCCTTACTCTACCCCCCCCCCCCCCTCCCTCGAACCACTCACCAACCTTTTAATGACCCAACACTTTATATAGGTTCTGGTGAATGCTGCCACACGCAATCACTTCTCATTTGTTCTGTGTACATGTTTATTCATACACACACACACACAATGTACAGCAACATAAAAGATTATTTCCAACCAGGAAGTGAATAGCTATTGGCTTCCCCCTCTACACTCTCCACTCTCTGTTACGTGTAAGCCAGCCTATTAACACTTGGCCTTAATGAAACTGTGTGTGTCATGGTTGAAGAGGTGGAGGTCTAAGTGTATAAGCTTTCCTCACACTTCATCTTTGCACATCATGACACTGGAAGAGTCTATCATCTTGTGTATAGAGATACAAGATGAAGGAGCGAAGGACACACTTTGTCAAATAGAACAAGTCTTAGGTTAGTTATTATCCATGTGGGATCATTCTTAGATAAGCATCATCACAGATATTTCAAAAGTGCTAGGTTACTTCCTTCATCACCAACGTAGTATAAATAATAGGTTATTAGCATGACATGCGTTAATATGTCTCACTATTTGAATTTCATATATAAATGTCCAGTATCACAATGTCAGTGTCTAAACATCATCTTGATGATGTGCCGCTTCTCAGGATCTGGTCCTAGTGAAGACAATGGAATAACTCTTCAAGCGCAATAAGAAAAGTTACTTTTCTAGGTTAACACTTTGATCCTGATCATGTTTGCAGTAAATAAAGAATTTCAGCAGATGTCACTTTCATTTCATTGATGTTTTACTAAGAGCATGAATCCTTTGGTTTTTACCTTTTTTTCCCCATCAAACTTTATCTTCAACTTTGTGCTGGTTTCTGCTGTTACATTTTGGATGTCAGGTGAATCTGCTTCCCAAAACCGTTTGGCTGGAAAAATTATGGCACTTCTTTAGAAGAACTCTTAGAGTATTTACAACTAGCAATATAATGTGCGCATGCTACAATTTATGGGTTTATTCGTATTTTTTCTTTCTTTTTTTGTGCATTTTATTTATTCATTCAGGAATCCAAAATGGGAGATGATGATGTGTTTGATAAACAACACAAGTCTGAAAAACATGTTCTTTTTAAAGATCTTATTGAACCTGATAAACCAAAAATGTAAGTTTTTATTATTTTAATTTTATATAAAAATGAATTTATTTTTTTTTGGTAAAGTCCTGTTAAATATTCAAGTTAGTCTCTCTCTTAACTTGTACAAAATATAACAATGAAGCATTGTTTTCTTTTGTAGTATTACAATAGAGGTAATAATTTAACAAAATTGAATGTTGTTTTTAATATCAACAAAAAGTGATTATGGTCTTGAATTGTAATTTGTAATGCATAACTTTAAAACGAATTTCCTCACAGATAATGAAGATTATTATTATTACTATTGTTATAAATGTTGAGTCGTACTTATTGAAACTATTTAGTTTTAAAATAAAACGTTATAAAAGAAAACAAAGTTTGAAAGAAAAACTAAACATTTTTATTGTACGTTTGAATGTGTATATCTGGTAATTTGGTGTCCATTTTGCTCCTGTGTAGATTTCATCATGTTGTAGTAGGCGGAGTCCTGCAGACGATACCTGCTGAAAGTGTAAGTGGTTATGACACACTCTCTTTCCTGCTGCTAACTCTCAAGTTAAGTCTTAAGTACAGAACAGACAATTTTCTATTAAAAATCCTGTCCTGAGGGATAGGTGCAAAAATGTTATTGCTCATAGTGGTGGATAAATACTTCATGCCAATAGGATTTTATGTCCTAGTTAATTTTTACACTTACTTTAAGGATGTTCATCTCTAGAGCATTCTTGAGTCAATTAGGGGGAGTATGAGTGGTTGGTCCTTATGCCCCTCAACTTTTACCATGATAAATCGTTGTTCATTTCAAACGTCCTTATAGAATCTAAAGTCACACAGAGATGAACTCATTAAAATGAATGTTTGTTTTTTTTAAAAGGAACATCAGTAAGTTTTAAAATGTTTCTCTATTTAGTCACAGAGTGTTAAGATGAGGCCCAAGACGTCTACGAAAACCAAACTAAGTAAGTATGTTTGCATCCATTCATACAGACATTTGTGACCGGTCTAAAAAGTTTTGTAATTTACTTGAAATAGTTTTTTTTTTCAAATTTTCATTAATAAGAGTAAGAGAAATGCTGCATTTTGAAAGGAATTCTCTACGCTCTTGGTTGTGTTAAGCAGACAAACAATAATTAATTATTAAAGGTTGCTTTAACATCTTAAGTTTAATTATGCTAATTAATAGTATAGGCATTTCAAATAAGAGATTGGTATAATTTCTGTATAATAAGAGATTGGTATAGTTTCTGTATATAAGAGATTGGTATAATTTCTGTATTATAAGAGATTGGTATAGTTTCTGTATAATAAGAGATTGGTATAGTTTCTGTATAATAAGAGATTGGTATAATTTCTGTATAATAAGAAAATGGTATAGTTTCGTATAATAAGAGATTGGTATAGTTTCTGTATAATAAGAGATTGGTATAGTTTCTGTATAATAAGAGATTGGTATAATTTCTGTATAATAAGAGATTGGTATAATTTCTGTATAATAAGAGATTGGTATAATTTCTGTATAATAAGAGATTGGTATAGTTTCTGTATAATAAGAGATTGGTATAATTTCTGTATATTCAGAGATTGGTATAATTTCTGTATAATAAGAAAATGGTATAGTTTCTGTATAATAAGAGATTGGTATAGTTTCTGTATAATAAGAGATTGGTATAGTTTCTGTATAATAAGAGATTGGTATAGTTTCTGTATAATAAGAGATTGGTATAATTTCTGTATAATAAGAGATTGGTATAGTTTCTGTATAATAAGAGACTGGTATAATTTCTGTATATTCAGAGATTGGTATAATTTCTGTATAATAAGAAAATGGTATAGTTTCTGTATAATAAGAGATTGGTATAGTTTCTGTATAATAAGAGATTGGTATAGTTTCTGTATAATAAGAGATTGGTATAGTTTCTGTATAATAAGAGATTGGTATAATTTCTGTATAATAAGAGATTGGTATAATTTCTGTATAATAAGAGATTGGTATAATTTCTGTATAATAAGAAAATGGTATCATTTCTGTATAATAAGAGATTGGTATAGTTTCCGTATAATAAGAGATTGGTATAGTTTCTGTATAATAAGAGATTGGTATAGTTTCTGTATAATAAGAGATTGGTATAATTTCTGTATAATAAGAGATTGGTATAGTTTCTGTCTTGTGCATTTAAGGGGTATGTAAGTATTTTTTTTTATTGCCACTCTTATACTTAGAATGCATAATATTTCATTATTAAAGGTGTGTCAATGTTGTGTATTTTGCAGACCGCAGAGTGTCCTGTAAAGATTTAGGTCAAGGAGAATGTGAAGGTTGGCTGTACAAAAAGAAACAGAAACATGGGACGTTGTCCAAGAATTGGGACAAGCGTTGGTGTGTGCTGAAAAATTCCAACTTGTTTTACTACAAGCATAAAGATGTGAGAAAATTCTTTTGTCTTTTTTTTTAATAAATTGTCATGTATGAAAATTATCACAAACCTAAAAACTGATAGCAAAAACCATTTACCACATGTCTAAAAACCTGAGGAATTGTGTACGTAATTACATAAAATCTTTCATTAAAAGCAAATAAAGCTAGTGTTTTTGATGGAAGTTTGTTTTCCAACTCATGACATTTTAAATTCCAAGTTCAAAGCTAGTTTGTTTTTTTTATCTTTAAAGATTTATGCATACAATGTTAAGCTAATAAAAAACAATAATTTTAGCAAAAAGTCTCTATGTTCCACCATATTAACAAAAGATATATATAGTGTAGTCACTGAAGTTTACTTCTCCAACAGTCTTTTGATGCCTTCAATTATTATTATTATTATTATTATTGCCATAAATGATTTAAAACCGTATTAAAGTATTATCTTATATGCAAGGTAAATCTATCAGCCTTAGTGGTAAATTTCTGGCATATCTCATGCAAGTCTGTAATGATGTTCAACAAGGCTGTATAAGAATCAAATGATTTTCTTTCAGAGCGAAGATACAAAATCTTTTTTTTGTCAATACTAGCTATTTGAATACATTCTTTACTTCAGGATGACTCAGCCGAAGGAGTTATACACTTACCTGCATTTTTTGTGTCTCCAGCCCCTAATTTGAAAACCAAAAAATTGTAAGTAAAATCTTAAGTTATTTTTCCTTGTTCTAGCATATGATACATAGACATGCTTTAAATATGATAGAATATGTATATTTGCAATCTTCTTGTAGTATAGGGGCCATAATTGTGGATTTATGTTAAGCTCTATTTAAACCTGGAGTAGAACAAAGTGCAATTAAAGTATACTCATTTGCATAAATAATCATTTTAATAGAAATGTGTCTGTGTGTGATATTTATTTTTTTTATTTATAAAAATTATTTCTTTTTGGTTTGTAAATTGAAGACCCCTTGTGTAAGATATGGTAATTTTTAATTGTGCAAAATAAATGTTTATTCATTGTTAATTGCCACAATTTTCTTTTCTTTTTTCTTCTATTTAAATGGTAACCTAATATACAAAAAATTCGCCATAGACTTGCTATTTAAAGTTTAATAAACCAACTTCTTAGTAATATAAGTAAGATTAAAATCACATTCATGCAACAGCGTCAATAAGCTGCATCATTAGATGAAATGATTGTAAAAGGTTACCTGAAATGTATGGAAGATTTGTTTATATCTCTCTATAGAAAAAGATTTCTTCTGTTTTTCTTTCTTCACAAACTATTTAGCTTATACAATCTTATAAATAGAATGTTAAAATAATATAACTTACTTTTGTACTTATTTAAGAGTTTTTAGGTAAGTGATCATGGTCTAATGTCATTTATTTTGGTGTTGTATATCTGTGGCTTTATTTTATTTTCCCCACCATAATTTATATTTTACAACTTAAGACATTATATCCAAAGATTGTTACAGTCCTTTCTGAAGCATTCCTCTAGGATCAGTTGTTCTTCAGTACTTTTGTATATGATCTTTACATTTATTTAATGTTTTATTAGAAAAAAAAAAGAATATAGGTTAAATTTTCAGTCCAATGCATCTGTTCTTTAAATAACATTTTTTTTTTAAAGTTTTTTTTTGGCTTTACTTGTTGTTTGGGCATTTTTTACTGTGACATACTGTTTTCTATCTTTACACAATATTTTTACCTTCTAGATTGTCATAAATATCTCAAATTTGGAAAAATAATAGCAGTCTTAAAAGATGAGATTTAAGGCACTATTGTATAATTACAGCACAGTTGATATTTGACAGAAAAATTTTTTTATATATGTGTTTTGTTCTTTCTTTCCAGACTTTTTTTCTTTAAAACTATTTTCTTTATCGATTCCAGTTTGGTTTTTCTTTTTTTTTTTAAACTTGTAGTATCTGTGTTGTTTTTACATTGGTAAATAGTTATTTCTTTGTTATTTTGATTGTAGGCTAAATATTGACTACCTTTATTCAATGTGTCAGAACTGCAAAAGAATTTAACTTAAATATAAATGTTTTAAAACCTTATGAGGAACTTTTTAAGTCAACTGTAGTATTGTAAACTCTTCAAATACTTAGAAATATACACACATTTTTAAGTATGGTTTTGTAAGTTTTAAGCTGTAATTGAAATCATTGTCACCAAAATGTTTAAATTAGCTTTTTTTTCATCTTTTGGAAGTGAACAAAATTTGATTTTACTCCAATTTCAGAAAGTGCATATAAATGAGTGTTAATTAGTATAAATATATATTTAAATTTTGAGTTCATGAAAAGATGTTTGGACTTTTTCTCTGTACACATAGAAAAGAGCAGAGGTTTTAGTGGTTTGAAAAAAAAGTCTGAAAATTGAACTTAAGGGTTCATTGTTATCTGAATGATATAGTTCAGATTGTTGTGTAAGATTCAGACTAGAGCTAATATTTTCTTGCTTTGCACAATTACAGAAAATTATGTGATAAATGCCTGACTTTCTTAAAATTATTATATAGGCTTCCTGCCTATAAAATATCTCGTCTCATAAAGCTAATGCCCCATATTTTTTTTTACCTAAACAGTGCATTCAAGATTCACAATGGAGGGACAGCATTTCATTTTGCTTCAGAAAGACAAGAAGATATGAGCAAGTAAGTAATAACTCCAATTGAAAAAAGATTTGATGGTATTAGCTGCTTTAATCCTGTGATATCATATTCAACATGAAATGTTAGCTAAAGAGGGGTATTATGGACTTCAATAATTAAATTAATCAAATTGAAACCAGCTATTATAAAATGTTCATATTGTCTGGTTTTTAAGTTAGGTTATATGCATGCTTTTCTTTAGTACCAGCTGATTTATTGACCTTTACCACTTCCACCACCCATTTTCCTTTCACCTCCTGGCCTATTCTCACATTGTTATTTCATATCTAACCAATGTAAACTCTTTTTTCCTCATTTTTTTTTCTGGATATTTCCTCTACCTCTGACTGTCTATGGTAGCACTACAAAGCCTTAAAATGTCATTGAGTAATCGCCTTGAAAAGTTTTTCGGTGGAATTAAATTAATAAGCAATGAGCTATTTTGTACTATTAAAGTATTCAAGTTTAAGAAGTACACTTTTCGGGGTCACTTCTAAAATTGCCTAAACCCATCGATATACTAAAGATAAATTCAAAAATTTTGTAGGTCTTCTAGAAACTGTATTTTTTAAAAATCTGGACTAAAAGTATATTGCATATAAACACTGTTACTAATAATTTCTAGCTTTACAGAAATGCTTCCCCAACCAGACTTTAAAATGAAATTCTACCTCAAAAATATCAAATAGCGCTTCAAGTGAGATGTGCCACACACACATTATCAAAAAATTTTTTTTTTTTTTATTAATCCAAATTAATTTTTAAAAAGTTAATTCAGTTTAATTTCTGTTTTTTTTACAGTGCTATAGATTTCAAAGTTTGACAATGTTTAATTTATTGTCTCTCTCAGGTGGATGAACAAAATGGGTTTGGCAGCCATTAGTTATTCTCAGAATTTTAAGAATGTATCAAATACAGAGTTACCCACAGTCAGAGTTGAGCATCCTTCAGTTTCTTCCATAGACTCCAAAAGTAAGTTAAAAACAAAAATTGGACTCTCATTTTATGCACTTTATATCACAATCAGTCATTCTGTCATCACTGTAGTTACCAATCTTATCTTATTCCCAATATTGGAGATTTTCAAATAAAGTTTTTTAGTGTTTTTTTTTCACTGTAAGCTGCTTTTAGTTTACATAGTGCCCTACCTTTTTCAGCCTTTAAGTTAATATAAGTTTTTGACACTGTCAGGTTCTTTTATTACTTGGCTCGTTAGGCTCGTTACTCAATAACAATAAGATAATACTAGATTAAATTCAACTTAAACTCCAGATATCCATGGAAATAAAAATAATACTTTAATATCCGATAGAGCACAAAAATGACAGCCACTCTCATGAAATATTAATACACAAAAAAACCCAGTCGAGGAAAAACAATTTCTCTCTATCATACAAGGAAAACTCACATTCAAAACCATCACCTGTATACTGTTCATATTCATGCCTGGGGATATAAACAAAGGGATTTAACTTTTTCATACTACAATAGTAACAAAGAAATAACACATTCACTCTCACCATACCTGCCCATGGGCTGCATAACCTCAAAAAAAAACCCCATTAAAACCAATTTTATGGTACCATTTGCACTGTATGCAGAAATTTCAAGGGCTGTTTTGAGCTAAAAGGATTTAGTTTTTATAAACTGCTAGCCTTTCAAGAAAATAGTATAGGCGTCAATACACATGCTTACTAGCCTTGCACATAACTGATTCTTTGCCAAGTTAAATACAGTGAAACATGAATGTTCAGCACTGCCCTTTGACTTTTATACTTCTTGAAAAAATGTATAAAGTCATGGGAGACCGAATAACATGAAGCTCTGTGAAAGGAACATTAATCCTGGCGAAAGACATAGAGAGATGGACAGATCATATGTGGTGCCTTAAAGTTTCAATAGACTTAGGGACAGGAAAGGGGGAATCCTGAAACTACTGTTGATCTTTGCAGAGGTGGCTTGACAACAAGAATACAATATTGGCTTATTTTTAATGTCACATAAAATAATTGTTAAAAGAGATGTGGAAACCTTTGAATAGATTTTTTCCCCCAGTTCCATAGATTTTGTTTATAAATGGATTCATTGTTTAAATGTTATGATATATATATAAAATAAAGCTAATTTAGTTAGTATATATTTGAATAAAATGTTTTGTGATTAAACTAATAAGATTTTGACTGTAAAATCACCTTTGTACTGACAGCTTCTGCCTCTGCGGCTGCATACTATAGTGAGAGTGAAGGAGATGATGAAGATGGCAGTATACATGGCAGTTGTCAGTCTTTAGACAGCATGTCCTCTCCTCAGACGTCACCAGCAACCAAGAAGCATCCTATACTTGCAGAAATTAAAAGTCAGTTGAGTCGCTTTTATAATGCTAGGATGTTAATACTTAAAATATGTGAGTTATAGCCCTTAGTCATTGTGAGTTATGCGTCTTTTGTTGTGAACAAGAAGTTCCTGTCCAAGATGGCGTCCAGTGGTGAATGAATAAAAGTGTTTGGCCCAACAACGACATTAGTTGCCTTGATTCTTCAATACATAATTAAACCTTAATTCTCACTGTAAGGGTTACTGTGACAGCGTAACCAAATCCCTCCATTTTTTCCCAGTCAGCAGCTGTTAATAGGATATCAAGACCCCTTCTTCGTGCTCCCTTCATTTACCTTGAAGGATGACTTTTGTATGATCAAACAGACATATTTAACAATTTACTGATTTGTCATTCTCATTTTTAATTTTATTCATCTATTCACAATGTGTCTGCTTACCAGATTCTTCAATAGGAACCAGTACTGAAGAGCTGCATGCCATGCTGCGATCTATAGAGAGGCAGAATCTAACTATTGATGGCAAGAATAAAATAAAACAAAGACAAAGCCAGATAACAGCATCCAATGATCTGGTGGAAGTTTCTGATCCAGCTACTGTAGAAGTGTACAGGAAGCTGCATTCCTTACAAAGAACGCTGAAGGTAATTTATTTGTAGGCTTTTTAAAAACAAATTTGACTTACAGTAGTCTTAGTGTCACACCCTAAAAAAAGTCCCTTTGTTAGCCATTCAATTAATAAAAAGGCTTGTCTTCAAGTCCGAAGATTAATGAGGAATACAGTATTTCCTGTGGCTGCGCTGTCCAGTCTATACTAACTAGCCAGTCAATAAGCAGCTAAGAAAACTAAAACTGAAATATTATAAAGTGCATCTTCAAGCCCCATTGATTGTCTTCTTATCTTTTATAATATAGACATTACTTCAAAAAAGAAGATGATTATTTCCTACGCATCATGCATTTAGTCATGCATATTAACCAATAACCTAAATTCTGCTAAGTCACTGGTTTTCCTGGCTAGCTCAGGCAACCCATTCCATGCTCTAATAGCACTAGGGAAGAAGGAGCATTTGTACAAATTTGTCCTAGCATATGAAACGAGGAATGTGCCTTTATCTTTGTGTCTTTCTGAGTATTTTATTAGATTTTGTTTTTTTATTGAAGATTATGGTTCAGTGTTTTATGTATAATTGCTACTTTAATTTTGAGTGTTCTATCCTGAAGGCTTTCTATATTTAGCGATTTCACCAAAGGTGAAAAAGCCTTGGAAAAATCTAGTAAGATAGCATCTATTTGCTCACTAAACCATCCCAGCATTTAAATTGATTTTCATTTTTGCACTCAAATGAGAAATGAATTGTTCTGTTCATCTTTACTAAAGATAATTTAGGGCAAGATTTATTGCCTGACAAAAGGTTTAGATGATAGTGAGCAAATAGATGCTAAAGTAAAGATGAACAGAACAATTCATTTCTCATTTGAGTGCAAAAATAAAAATCAATTTAAATGCTGGGATGATCCCTTAAGTTTTAGTCTGGGCACATGTGGTAGCAAGGTGTAGATTATTCTTACCTGAAGAATCTATTGTTGCAGAATCATTTTTTTTAGTTTATTGTTTATTATAATTTTACAATTTTATGTTTATTTTCAGAAAAGAATCCTTGCCTTTTCTGTTTATTTTTTTCCCCATAAAAAATGGATATCTCATCCCATCTCTGCTTGTGGTCCCTTCTGGGGCATAGGACACCTAACAGCTTCCTCCAGGCATCTCAGTTCTGACCGCCTCTTTCCAACTGTCCCCACATCTTGCCCATCTGCTTCCAAGTCTTAGTGCTCCTGTGTGTTCCTGGGCTGTCCCCTCCTCCTTTCTCAGCGGGGCTTGGGACTGTCCTATGGCGGAGTTATAAAAATTGGTTGGAGGTTCTAAATGTAAAAATTGCAAACCTTATGATATACTTCAGGTCACATATTATAAGCAATGTTAAGGTTTCCCCATATGCTTCAATTTGTTACCACAAACTAAGCTTGAATTTGTATTACTTGTTTTATTTGTAGTCATTCTTTGTTTTATTTCTAGGCCAAAGAAATGGAGTTACAGCAACTGGAAACTCTCTTGGATAAGGCAGAAATCTCAGAACTAAAAACTTTTTATGATGCACACTTGACTGATGGTCAATAAAGAGACTTTTTTGTGCTAATAAACCACAATGTAAATAATAGCCATATTTGATATTAAAAAGTAGGAAAAATAGAATAAATTATTTCATAAATGCTATAAAATTGATTTTAAAATATTTTTACACAACTTCACAAAGAAATGCAATACCTTCAGTTTGTTTAGCAATCACAAACTGAAATACTCAGTTTGTTTAGCAATCACAAACTGAAATACTCAGTTTGTTTAGCAATCACAAACTGAAATAGTGTCTGTAAATTTTTTGCTACTAATTTCTGAAGTGAAAAATTTGAATTAATAATAATACATTTTTTCTTTATATTCTTAAAACATTCTTCTGTGATAGATTTCTGGGTGTATAAAACAATACACAATTGATCTCAAAATTACTTAATGTGAAATTGGGTCTAATACAAAATATTATGAGGAATCTATGGAATTACAATATTCAGTGTAAGAATTCACTTCAAATGTGTACTGGTACTTGAGGAAATATTATTAAGGATTAAAACTGGTAGGAGACTTCTTTTATTCCGATATTTCCCCACAACTTTTAGCTAACAATGTCTTTGCAAACCATTGAACTTTATTCATAGATTTTACATTTCTTTGAAGTAGTTTAAGACTCTTTGAAATCTACTTAAGAAAATATAATAAAATCTCAATATTGAATTGTCAGCTATAGTTTTGTCCCATGTACCATTGTCCTGTTTATTTAGACACCTAGTCAATTAAATAGTTTTAGTAATTTATGTGTGCAGATCAGTCATATTTTTCTTTGCATTTTGTAAGTACTCCTGGATGTCACTGACCTACATCTTAATCTGAAATAACTGTAATGTTCTATATATATTTCAAAGTGGTGAAATGGTTAATATTTATCAATGTGAGACATATTCCATTTTGATGTTCTTGTATATTAAAAGACAAAAAGGAAAGGTCCCCTTTCAGACCTTGCAATCTATAGGGCAGATGATGTAAAGGTCATCTGCTTCTGTGGCCCACAGTTAACGCAGGGTGTCCTGTGGCCAGCACAATGACCTTCCGCCTTTACTTTTCCCCAATTAATGTCAGGTAGGTACCCATTAGAGCTGGGTGAACTAAAGAGGTGGCCAAAGATCCAGAAATGACAAATCCCAGGACCCCCGGTTCAGAAACCACTCAGCCACCACTCCTGCTTGTATATTTAATATAAATGAATTAATCTAAGTATAATGACACAATAATTGTGTAACTCTTTTTTTTTTTATGATTAGTTTGTTGTTTTTTTTCCCAACCAAACAAACAGAAGTGACTTTCAAAAAGTAATTTTTTCAATACAAAAACATAAATTGTAGATGTTTAGTTTGTAAACTTGTGTTGTGTCTTATAAACTTTTGTTTTAAACATACAGTCAGTTCATGTGCACAAGGTACTGGGTCTTTAGGGTAGTGTTTCTCCCTTGCTGAATATGTCAAATAGTTGTGTTGATGAATCAATATTTATGCAGGTCTTTGCATAGCTTTCCTTGGCCAGATGGTAAATATTAATGTCTGATTCAGTATATAGTGTGTATATATATAGCCTACATATTGAAGATTGTATTCCAAATGAAGTGTGCTCCACGTGTCACTGATGTAAACTAATCATGGCCCTGTTGATGCTCAGTTTCTGTAGTTGTTAATGTAAATATTAAACAGAATACTGTTTGTGTTAATTAGGAACCAGGGCCATGTAAACAGTCTGTAGAGGTGAGCAAACACACACACAATTGATGTGCAATAGATATTTTTTTTAAATAAATATAAATGTTTAAAAGTCAAACTGTATTTCATTTTGGTTTTTTTTTTTTTACTTCTATACCTTGTGCAGAATAGATATTTCAATAATGCCACTTTTAGTGATCATGTAGCTACAAAACAATGCACATACTGTTTTGTATAACATCATTAATGAACATATACAGAAAGCACTTATTAAGCAGAACAGAGCACTACTGATGTTTTTTTTTTTTTTTTTTTAGAATTGTATCATCTCAATAGTACACAATTGATTACATTTTTAAAACCAAGATATTCCCACTTTAACCATCTACTTTTCCTACTAAAATCTATTTTCCCCTCTTTACTGCTATTCTGTTAACTATTCTTAAATAGAACCTTAATAGAAATACAAATGTAAATTTTCTAGCTTGTCTATTACTAAAAATAAGGAATATTGCTAGTGACTGGAAGAACGATCAAGAATTTGTTTCCCCTCTTGCTTACTCAATGGTTCTCTCCAAAGAATAACACACAAGCTTTGCTTAGTCATATATATATATATATATATACACAAACACACACATAAAATGTGCAGTAGATACAATTAAATGACAAAATGTACTTCTAGTGTTTATACTTTTTAAGGATTAAAAAGAACAACATATTTACAACAGATGGTCAGCATGAGTGAAGAAGGCATACACATACAAAACACTGACCAAGATATGACCTAGTTGACAACTAGCCCATTTCAGGATCACAAGACTTGTACACCACTCAAGTAAATGCTGAAAGTAGCAGACCGAATGAGCCGCTTCCCCTAATGCTGCATGACTAAAGCTTGCCACTAGATGCAACTTGGAGAAGCATAAAGCTATTTTTACAAAGTTAAACATCAAGTTATGGTCTGGGTAATTATAGAACTAGAAGGGGAGATAACACAAATGTAAAATATGAATTGAACTAAAGATAAATAATTGGATCCCATACATTTCAATAATGCAAGATTTTAATCAAGCTTCATAGTTTTAGATCAAAATGCAGCTAATAATTATTAGCAAACAACACACACACACACACACATACATCTCAGAGCAATAAAAGAAATTTCACATTCACTTCTTATGGTAGAATTACAGGGCTCTGTTATAAAACTATCAACTTTAAAAAAAAAAAAAAAATGTTAGTAAGAGAAGCTACAAAAGCAAAATGTCTATTCTATCTTTATCAAATACTTGGAGATACATAGTTCAATGTAACAAACTTTTAAAGTAACTAATTAATGAATGGCTAAAATTAAAAGAGCTGTTTGGAATATGAAAAAAACTAGATCTTTGAAGAAAAAACATTTTTGCTAATTTGGATTTAACTCAAAAACTACAAATGAATATATACAAGTCTCTAATTGGTATAATTCAGTTATTCCCAAAGTGGTCTATATAGACCCCCAGAGGTCTATGAGGATTTCCAAGGGGTCTGCCAGATAAAAAAAAGTTTGGGAACCACTGGTATGATTGATTAGTCTTAGTACTTGTGTACAAGACAAAAACAAAACTTATTACAATACTTTAAAAAAAAAAGACAAATAATTGTTGCTTATAATAGACATGATTCTAAAATAGAAAGCCTGTACACAACAAAGATTACACAAGGTTTGTGCCGGAACTATTGTCTTCTCAAATTGTCTAATCTGGCTTCAAGATCTGCATCTGCGTCAGCCACTGCAGCGGCCGCTTGAGGTGCCCTGCTGCTTTCCCCAGCAGATATTGTTTTGCCTGTACTTGGCAAACCTGAGCATGAGGGGAAATAAAATGAATTAAAAAGACATGATTGAGAATAGTTTTCAATCAAACTCTTGCTACAATTATAACTAAGCATCTTTCATTTTTGAATGCATGCTAATGGATAAATTTACAGATGGATTTACCCAATCCATGTTTCTCTCCAACACACTCAATAATTATTAAGTAGGACTATTAGTATCTGGAGTAGAATTGTCTCTCAAACATGATAAAATCTTTTGTTTTCAAAATTTGTTTGCTTTTAATATTTTTGAAAATTTGACTGTATCCCTATTCCTTACATTAAAAAATTCAGTTTTATTTTTTTACAAAAGACACAAGTTCTGTCATCTAGGCATATGTTGCAACACTTTGGCAGTCTAAGAAAGTAAAAACAATTGATTAATATACCTGACATTTCATCAGCCATCTGTAACCCTAATTCATCCAACACCTGCGATACAATGGCGTCACTAAAATAACAAAAATAGGTAATGTTAACAAACTAATAATAAATAATAAACCATATTTTTTTTAAATGTTAAAATGTCTTTAAAGATCTGTTAGTTTAGCTTCATCAAGTACACAGACTTTATCTGCTGTGTTTTTTTTTACCTTTCCTCTTCATCATCTTCATCACCAAGAGCATCATCAATAGCATCACTCATCATTTCTTCCTTCATGTCCATAATTTCTGACTGTTTCTCAAATTCCATCATAATCTTCTGGATCTGTGGCAATTTCAGCTAAAGTAAAAACAGAACAAATATCAAGTTATTTTTTTTTTTTTTACAAAGTTTATATCAACTCTGTCTGTCTGGTAAAAAGTTTGTACACATGATGTCTCACACTTGCAACTTGGATCAAGCTGAAATTTTGCACAATTATTTCTTTTATCTGTCAAGACAAGAATCATAAAAAAAAAATTTTGTATGGTATCTCGAACAAGGGAAATTAATTGTGACTGAATTCCTGATATAAGCTGAATTAGTCCCCTTAATAGGTTGTCAGCTGAATCTTAATGAACATAAACATGAAATAGAAACGATAACTATACAATCTTCCATGTTCATTAACTCTTCACTAGCAGAGTGGTTACTATGTTGGCTTGAGAAGGCTTTAGCCCACAAGTTGGAATTCAAGTAGTTCACCTTTTTTATAAATACATTTTAAAAACGATCCCCCTGACACCCTGTTCTTTCACCACTCACCCCTTTCCAACTGGTACAGACAAGTGATAGGATCATAGCATATTGAGAAAGCTAAAAGCATGAAATTGAGCTAAACAAAACAATTGGTACAAAAATTTATAATCGCAGATTTATTATTGTTAGTCTAGATCTATTACAGATTTAATTACACGACTGATCCAAACTACTTGATACACTTAATATACAACTGATCCAAACTACTTGATACACTTAATATACAACTGATCCAAACTAATTGATACACTTAATATACAACTGATCCAAACTACTTGATACACTTAATATACAACTGATCCAAACTACTTGATACACTTAATATAAGCTTTTTTTCTTTTTTTTATTTTCTTGTGTTATTAATATAATAATAGGTGAAAAAGTGTAGTTGTAGTCATGTAGAATGTAGAAAGATGCATGGTGAGAGAAATAAAAGCAACTGGTTTTTGTGACAAACAGCTTCCTTGACTAAGGGATAAAAAAAAAAAAGGGTAAAAAAGCAATGATTTTATGGTAAAACTAACCTGTCTGTTCATTGTTGCCATTGCTTTGGTGACTCCTTTCATGGCCTGAGCCATTGTGTTATTAGCCTTGAGGGTTTGTATTTTTAAGGACACAGCTTGAATGTTTGCTCTTAGGGAAATGAACTTTTTAACATACCTCCGGGTTCGTACCAAGTCTTTAGCCATGATTCTTACAGCATCCTGTATTTGAAAAAAAAATGACAGTTTAGTAAATGTAATCACTTCAAAGATTTTTATTAAAATTAACACAATTTCGACCAAAACTTAAACTAGTTTACTACAACTACAAGTTACACAGGTCTGCGTACCATGAGCGGACTTGTAAATACTTCCCATGTAAAACACCCATGATATGGTCATTGGGTGATCTAAAACGAACAGTAAGACAGGCCAGTAGAGTGAGTCCAGTATGAGACAGAGAGACCAGTAGAGTTTAGTACAGCAGTACATATACCTACAGTGAAGCATTTGTACAGTCAGTGTTGGGTGTTTAAAATTGTATAGTATTGGCTGTTAATTTATTAGGCTCATTAAAGAATCATGTTATTTGGATCTGAGTTGTCAAATTCTCTACTTTTGTCACAAAAAGGGATATATTGAATTGTGGGGGGGTTAGAAATATCTATCCTTGAAATATTGTAGAAGAAGAGAACCTAATGATCAGCACTGAAAGAATGAGCAAGAAGAATCATCTTGAAAAGACACTTACCATCTGGCCTTTTTTTGGCAATTGCTCTTATATCTGCAATAACTTAAAAAAGAATCATCACAAAAAAAGACACTTACCATCTGGCCTTTTTTGGCCATTGCTCTTATATCTGCAATCACTTTCTTCTCCTGCTGCTCCATCTTTTGTCTTTCCCTATCAAGATCTCTCATTGCTTTATTCAGAGCTCTCTGGTTTTGTCTCAGCATTTCTTCCGGGGTCTTTTTACGACCAAAGAGAAACTCGAGAGGCATTGTGGTGATGGATTGTGTTTACAACTTATAAAAGAGATAACAGATGATGACTTGTTTGTAGGCTTTTTTTTGTGGTTGTTTTAAACAAGAATTGATTTTTTTATACTGAGACTCCAATAGGAAAAAAGGGCACAGATGAATTTCAAATTTTCCTCTATGCAAATTTCACCAACCTGTAAGATAATTTTAAAAAAAATGTAAATACTAAGCAATAAGATCATGAACCTATTGTACATATGACTGTCACATTACAGAATAAACATCAGATTAGCACAGCTTTTAAAAGCCAGACCCAGTAGTCCAAGTCCCATGTCAGAAATGAGTAATCAAATTTTAAGAAGTGTTAAGGGGAAAAAAATGATTTAATTTTTTTTTTAAATTTTAAAAATATAAAGATAGACAACTGAATAGCAAAAACTGAAAAAGACATGGCTCTGATTTAATAAAATGAACATGAGATAGGTCTCCTACAGATGCCATTGTAGCTCTCATGTTTGTGTTTGTAATGTTATTACAGCACCTTGAGCCTATATTTTGTTTGTTAACAGCGCTTTATATATATACAATTTTTATTATTAGGCCTCATCAAAAAATTAGATATCCTACATTTATCTAAAAGAAAACCAATCGTTTTTAGATCAATTCTATTAGATATATATTTATTGGGAGGTTGAGGTTAAGTGAGACATGGAAGTCATCTGCCAAATTTGAGAAAAGACTAAACATGGTTCAACAAAAATGGCTGAGACAGATCTTATAGTATGAGTCATTTACAAAGATCGTATATCAAAAAAAAAAGAGGAAATCCTATGCCGAAATGGGACTTGACCACTCAATGAGGTTGTGACTGAACGTCGTATGAGATTTGTGGGGTATGTCCTCCAACAGAATGAACTTGAACTACTAATACCAAGAGTTACAATAACATGGAGGCCAAAGCGAGAAAACTGCAAACAGGGATCTAGAGATTATATATACTGAATACAGATTAAGGAATATGATTATTATATCTCTATATAATGGAGTGATACTGACAATTAGTAATAGTAATAGGCTATATCTCTAGATCTAGAAAATAACTAGAACTAGATTCTAGATCTATTAAATCTATCTAGAATAGTGAATAGTATAGAACATTAGAAGTATAGAAAAAAAAACTATTAAAGATGGCATTATTGATGATACTGATAGACTAAATCAATGTCTACATGACATTTATAATGAATTTTTAAATTAAATGAAGTAACGTCTGTATCATATAAGATAAGAGTATTATAGAGTCTAGATTACTGCGCTAGATTAGATTCTTAACACATAGATTAGATAGACTCATAGCAACAATTGACATAGATCTACATTGATTGCATGATACTACATTTAACTACATAGATGTAATTCTAACTAGTAGATCAATAACAAAGATCTACAATACACTATAATAATAAAATTAATTAAATAAAGAAGTATTTTTATAGAGACTCAAGAGATTATATTATTATATAGACTGTAGATCTACTACTACTAGTACTACTAGCGATCTATCTAGACCTAGATTATAGAATAGATGGATCTATATTATTCTATATTTATATAAGACAAGACATTTACACTAAACTAAAGTGTCTAAATATTATAAGTTAAAGTAAATCTAGTAAATAAGTAGTAGACTGTAATAGTGTATTATGTCACCAGTTAAGTTTAAAAGTAGTCTTAAGTTTAGTTCAAGTTATGTGTAGACTAGTAGAATTTCAGTTTAGATTACTTGTTTATTGTACATGGGTATACAATTTAATAATACATCTAGTATGATCTAGAGTCTAGACATACTCATCATGATATAGTTCTAGTGATAATCTAGTCTAGTACCTCTTACACTTATACTATTACTCTTAGTCAGTCTTAGTCTACTCTATTTTTTTTTATTTTAGTATAAGTCTTATAAGTAGTTTTATTACTTTTAGTTTAAAAAACTCTTTAGTACTCTACTCTTTCTCTTAAACTCTTACTGATACTGTGGAGTGTGTATTTTTTAAAGGCAAAGGTGTGTAAGTGTACTCTTAGTCTTAGTTATTTTACTAATAAGTCTTAACTTAGAATCTAGATCTAGAATCTAGTAGATTCTAGTATTAAGTATACTACTATGGCCTATGGTTACTTTGATTAGTATCTCTTAGACTCAAGACTAGTAGACTCCTTGTCTTAAACTAACTAAGTCAATTACTCTTACTAAAAATTAGGGTGTCTTAGACCTTAGTGTCTAAGTCTAGTAAGTTTTAAAGCTAGTATTAGTAGTATGTATTAATTAAGTATAGACTATGATTATTGATATTATCTATAGACAACTATGGGACTATAACTATATGACTGAGTATTGTCACTATAATTACAATAGATCTAGATTAGTATAATGTCACTATAGTAGTATAGTTACTCACTTACTGAGTGAAAACTGTACTAGAGATCTAACTACTAAATCTAGATCTGACTTGTAATGTATTAGATAATTAGATCTAGATTCTAGTACTATTCATTGTTTATTCATATTGTTACCGTTTCCGTTTGTATAATTGTAACTATTACTAGTAGTAGTACTAGTATTACTTTCAGAAGTCTTTCTAGTAACTTAGTTTTTAGTAAGCAAAGTAAGGTTAGTTAGTAGATAGATCTAGTACACATACATGGCAAAATGAGAAAACTTGCAGATCTGGTGCTAGATCTATTCTATATAATCTAAATAGATATCTAGATTTTCTAGGCTAGATCTGGAACCTAGAGAGTAGAGTAGAGTAGAATAACACTTTTCTTGTGACACAATGTTTTTACTCATAGATTTATTTATAGAATGTTTGTTGACTTCCGTGTTATGACGTCAGCTCATTGGCCAATGTTTTTTTTTTTAAATTATTATTGTTATTTTTATTCAAGACCATAATTCTAGAACTACAAAAAATAACAACATTGAATTACTTTTTATAATAATATAATATAGTTTCGGAAACGATTTCATAAATAATTATGATCTTAATAATAATATAAAGAGGGTTAAATCAAATCAGCTAGATTTAACTTAAAACTTAATAATCTGGAGAGTTATTATTAATCTAATTTGAATAGGTCTACAGTAATTAAGAAAATTGTCAACTAGATCTAGTACGAGATTTAGGGCTTTGAGATCAGACTAAAAAAACAAATATAATTAGTCAATCGTGAATAGAGTTTATGAAAAACTTATGGCATAACATGCACATTATGAAATAGATCTAATATTAATTAAATCACAACTAGACCTAGATCTACATCTGGAAATTATCTGGCAATCAAATCGATATCAAAGATGGCGGCATCCCTGCAGTGAAGTGCTGTTTGGGGTAAGATGTGCAGACTCAAAAAGAAACGTTACAAAAGATAAATTTGAAGTTGCACACCTTTTCATATACGATGCTTTTCTCCAAAAGTGATAGATTTTAGAGATAAAATGAGTGCACAATAATCAACTAATACTATTTGTCCGTGCAGGCTTAAAAATAACATCTGTCAGTGTCATTTGCTTCGTTACACTTCGTAGTTAATTCACACTGACTCACTGTCCCTGACACACTGTCACTGGTGACTGTGACTGTCATTGCTTACTTTTTGATTTCATGATTTATTCTAGATCTAGAGTCTATGTGTTGAATTGTAAATTTGTTGTTTTAACTTTTTTTCTAGATCTAACACTAATCTTTCTTGTCTTAAATTGAAGTTATTCACTGACCTGTCAGTAGGACTAGTACTAGTAGGCTAGAGTGTCAGTGACTGTCACTAAAAAACTCACTTACTTAGACTTAACTTAAGTTTAAGCTGTAGTACTTTTTTATTTTATTTATTTAATTTATTATTATTTTTTTTTTTTTTTTGGCTTATATGCCCTATAAATGGCAAGAAATACCTCTTTCTCTTTTATTTTTAGTAATTTCAGGGCTTCAGCATTCATGCTTCTTTTGGTTATTCTGACCTCATACCCTTTTGTTTGTTGGAGCCTACAGCCGATATTGTTACAGATTAATACCAGGGAGGTTAAAGTCACTAGCCTTGCTATCCATTAAACCTACAATTTTATATTGGGTGTGCACCATAAGTTTTACCATTCTGGGATCTCTTCATGTTTATGTATTATCATGCAATGTGTTTTCTTTAATTTTTAATGCAAAAATAAACTAATCAGTAAATTCTTAGTATCCAAATGACAACAAAACACACAAACAAAAAATGTATAAAATACAAGTTTATTAAACATCATTTTGACAAATAAAGCTTATTTTTCTAAAAAAAATAAATGATCTGATGTAAAAAAAATAATATAAAATATAAAACCTTCCTTCCCCCAAAAAATTTAATAATATAATTTATATTAAGTATGCTCTCCCCTACCATCTTTACTAAGCTAAATTGACCATGGCTAAATTTTGAACTATCACTGTGACATAGCTATCTATGGCAATTAGTCTTTTTTTTTTCTTATCCACATGGTAGTTCAGCTCATGCTTGACCAGAAAATGCCTGAAATGAAGGAATTAAATGATTAAAACATTTTTAAAATACATAATTAATGTTTGATATGGTTTACAAGTGTTCGATATTGTTGTCCGGGAAAATTTGTTTGCAGAGGGAGACACTTTGGCATACCTACCCTCACCCCTCTTTGACATCAGATTTTATTTTAACTATATCTGATGATGCTTAGTGAACTATGGCAACAGATCTAATTTTATAGAAAGATTGATGATGTTTATAAATGTTTTCATTTTTTCCCCTAGTCTAACCAATATGGAGCTATAAAAATTCAAATTCTAAAAATTGCAGCACTTTGGCTTTAATATACAATGTGCTTGATAAGGCAGCTTTACTCTAGGCCAGGGTTAGGTTTGGGTTCTGTAATTTACACTTATTACAATCATACAATGGTAATCTCCTTAAATTGTTTTTTTTGAAGGTGCTACTGATTGCATTATTGTAACAAATTAATAAGTTCCTCATTGAAATTTAGATCTAGGTATTAAACATATTGTCCCATTTGCTTTTGCTATTTCTTTAAAGATTATTAAATTTTTAAAAGAACCTTCAAAATTTATTTATTAGTCCTATACCAGCCTTTATTAGAATATTTATAATATGAGCTGCTGTCTGATTGTATGGTATGCACTCTGGTCAGTCTGGATTGTGGTCTCGGTGGTCAAACATGCCTGCCACAGCCATCCCTAGTCGTCATACAGGAGATTCAGGCCAGAATGTAGATATTATTTATCTTCAATTCTGAAAGAACATCTTAAACATATTAAATAACAATTTTTATATATGTACTGATTGAAGAAGATTAGTGGGAGGAATAATGAAAATGTTATTATTCAAATTCTTTGTGCCATTTGTGCATGGAATGGGTTGCCTGAATTAGCCGAGAAATCCAATCATAATGTCATATTAGAGTTTGAGTCTCTAATTATCATGCTTGACTGAAACACATGGTATAAACGTAGTGTTATTATCTTCTTTGAAGTTGTAATAAAAGATATTGAAAGAGTTTAAATTTGCAGTTGTCAGTGTTTAAAGCAGCTGACCCATATGTTAAACACACCTCCTCCCTTCCCAAATCCCACGCAAGTATGATATCTACCATGTATCATTAGTCTATTCAAACATGCATTTATGTTTCAACTTTTCAAATTTCCCTAAAAGGGAAAAAAAATGTTAGCATCACCAACCTCTTGAAGCTTCCTCCTTCCTTCTACATTCAATAATATTCAGTACTAATAAATAGTCTAGGTATCTTTCTAGATTGAGCAATACTAAGTTCCTTAACTTAAAGCCATTTAATTTAAACCTCTTTCCTGGGTGGAGACTGTGGCTTAGACATTTTTGGATTCTTAGGGCGCCCCAGAGTCCACCCAACTCTTATGGATACCTGACATTAGTTGGAGAAAGGTAAAGGCGGTTGGTTGCTAAGCTGGCCCTAGACAGTGTCATTAACCATGGGTCAGAGAAAAAGATGACCTTTTCATTAACTGCCCTATAGATTGCAATGTCTGAAAGGGGTACTTTATTGTTCCACATACTTATTTACTTAATAGTGAAATGGTCAAAGTTATTCATGGTAATGTGGAAACACTTTATTATTATAGAGATTTTAATTGCACATTAACTATGAAAATGTGTTCATTCCAGAGTGAGAGAAAACAAACTCTACCTGTTAAGTAAAAATGAAATATTAAACTTTTAAGTTTTAAGATAGAAATTATATATATGTAATGCCTTTTCTTCATTTTTTTTCAGCACATTTTAAATTATTTCAAAGACTTTCGGCTAAAGCTTCAAATATTATCAAGTTAACTTATTTGTGACCCAAAGTTTAAGCAACATTGAAAGGAATTAGATATCAGCTCGTAATCAACTTGTGCCCATTCACAAAAAGCTTTGCACTCACTGTAAATCTGAGGACCAAGACGCATACTAACCAATTAGGAAGTTAAGAATTATTATTGCTAAGATATGGACCATACCTTTGTTCTGGAAAACTGATATAGCCTGTGTCAAGCAAAAGTCTAGCTTCTATTAATTAGTGGATTTCTCTCACTTATTACTGTCAAGAATACTAATTTCAATGTCTGTGAAGAAACCAAGTCCTCAGTGGAAGGTTAGAAAATCTTGCTTTGATTGAAATAGTTTTAATACTGTTTATCTATTATTACTTGTTTGTTTTTAATGCGTCCATCACCTATAGGGCATTTTGTTAATTTTTATCATTTTCTTGTATTTCTAAATATAACAATGTACCTACTTCTAAATATGAAAATGTGCCTGTTAAAATATCAACTTTTTCCCACTGAATTCCAATTCTTTTCGACAGAAATTCCAGCCGCCTGTCCAAGATCCAGCCATTATACCCATCCATCAAAATCCCAGTGTTATTAACATGAATGTTAATGCTGAAATGCAGCCAACGACGCCTGGCTTCCCAAGAGTTAGGGAAACTGGCCTGATCGACAAGAAACAGGTTGGTTACTTGATGGCTAAAATTCTAAAAAAAAAATTTAAAAATTTAACTTTACTGTTATAAAATTGTTTGCGGTTCTTTTCACAAGAGTGTTTAATTAATTAATGCATACTTTGTTTTTGTTTATTTATTTATTTACAGCTTGGTAAGTCAGTAGAAGTGTTTACAAATGACAAGAATTACTTAAAAAAGAAAGAAATTAAATGAAAAACTAACAATAGTCTCAATTATTACAGCATTCCTATGGGTTTATTCAGTGCTGTGATAGAGACGCAAGACTGTTTTTCCATTTCTCTGAGTACAATGGTAATGTGGAAACACTTAAAATTGGAGGTAATCCCATTACAAATTGGTCATTAACAAATGCTTGTGTTTTTGTTTTGGAACTTCTCTAGTTATCTATTTGTACACATTTTCAAACTTTTTTTTTTACTTATCTGACATTCCTACTTTTGCAATGGTGCTATTTTAGTTTGTCAGTAAAAATCTGACCCCCAAAAAATAAAAGAAAAACTTTGCCAACTATTTTCTTAATTTCATGATTTGTTTCATAATCCAAATTGAAAATAATGCATAGATTGATAGTTTTCCATTTCCTCCCTGCATAGGCATGCACTTCATCCACATCTTACACACATTGATAGTGAAATGAAAGAAATGAAGACTTTCTACTACAGTTCTCGTCATTTTTTATATTTTTTTTTGCTCTAGCAAGGATAAATATTGCACAAATAATGTAGTGAAAATAAAATAGACATGATTGAGTCAACATCTATATTTTAAGTATAGGACTTTTACCTTGCACATGTTCCTCATTAGAGACTAAAGTTCATTATTTTCAAAATGACTATTTCTCATTATAGGTCTTGTCTGTAGGCAAGTCTGTATTAAATCCATATAACAATGTAATATAAAAATACATTTTTGAAAATTGTAGAGGCAGTGGAATTTCAGATGTCTTATGACCGCAGAACAGGGAAACCAGTGGCAGTAGGTGTTGTGAAAATAGATCCATCCATGGTGTCACCGGAGATTGTGAATGATGAAAAAGTCCAAGGAACAATTGTCCAAGAAGCTAAACTTGTGAAACAAAAAAATGTAAGGGTTTAGTTTTGTTTTGTTTAAGTATTCATGTTCGGTTACATATTTGTTAAGAATCAATAGCAATTATTGAATTTTACATTTCACTTTTTTTTTGTAGGGCACTATTCCAGGGACGCAAGATGGACTAGGCAGAGTCACTTACGTGCACAATGGAGAATGTTTCTTCTTGCCATATGGCCTTGAGGATGTGGTTAGCAACTCAACCACACCTAAATCAGGCGAAGATGTTCTTTTTCAAATTGCCACAGACAAAAGGTAAAATAGCTATTAAAAATCTGCAAGCAAGCTAATTTGTATGAATTTTATTTCCTTTATTTATTTTGGTCTGTCTTACTTTCAGAGATGGCAAAATTCGTGCTAGAAATGTTGAGTCCCTGGAGTCAGCCACTCACAGATATGTTGGCGTTGTTTGCTCTATGAAGGACACATTTGGTTTCATAGAACGGGCTGACATTGTGAAAGAGATTTTCTTCCACTACAGTGAGTTTAAAGGTGATATCGGTGAACTTATTTTGGGGGATGATGTGTCATTTGGAATACAGATCAGAAATGTAAGTTGTGTTTTTTTTTTCCATACATAGGATGATTTGAAATACCAATACCTAATTTGTTTATGGAAATTGAATACTTTCTTTGCTCTTAATTAGAATAAAGAAGTGGCAGTGGAAATTGAACGTCTTCCAGAGGGAACTGTCATTTTTGAAGACATTGCTGTGGAAATGGTGAAAGGAAAAATACTTAAAATGATTAAGTCGACTAATCGTCGGCCTAGTGAAGCATTGGCTGGTAGAATTATGTATGAAACTCCCAAAGGGTAAGTCTTACTTAAGTATGCTGGAAACAGTTTTATGTATGCAAACAAAGTGTTAACATTAATGAGTTTGTTTATATCCTGTTGGTTTCTTTATCATTAAATGTATATAGACAAAGTACAAATCTGTTCACTTTCAGATTAATTGAAATTCCCTTTGGTGAAAAAGATCAAAGGGGGGAGTGTACATTATTACAAGGCGATACAGTAGAATTTCAGATTGCTACAGATCGCCGAGATAAACTTCAGCGGGCAACAAACATTGCCCTGCTGGAGGATACTTTCGAGTATTCAGGGGAAATAAGAGAAACTGTAAGTAGATACTTTTATTTTTTTTATTGATCACTGTTAGCACAGAGGTAAGAAAGCTAGGATATCTCCACAGTTGTCATAGAGCTAAGAAAGCTAGGATATCCACTGTTAGCATAGAGCTAAGAAAGCGAGGATATCTCCACTGTTAGCATAGAGCTAAGAAAGCTTAGCTATCTCCGCTGTTAGCATAGAGCTAAGAAAGCGAGGATATCTCCACTGTTAGCATAGAGCTAAGAAAGCGAGGATATCTCCACTGTTAGCATAGAGCTAAGAAAGCGAGGATATCTCCGCTGTTAGTATAGAGCTAAGAAAGCTTAGCCATCTCCGCTGTTAGTATAGACCTAAGAAAGCTAAGCTACTTTAGTAAACATATTTAAAAACTCTACACAAGAAAACAATCAAATAAGTAAGAATTCTAAAACACATTAGGAACAATTTAGCAAATTATTTCAACTAGCTCAATTACTTTCATAAGCATCATATATGTCTTCAAATTCTCTTCTTTCTCTGGGATTTCCAAACTTTTAATTTTCAGTGATCTTGTGACTAGCAGTAAAAAGTAAAGTTCCCCTTTCAGACCTTGTGGTCTATAGAAAAAAATTCATTGTATCTTAAAGTCAAACTTAACATTAATGAGTTTGTTTATATCCTGTTAGTTTCTTTATCATAAAATTGATTGTTTGAAACTTAAATGCTAATTTCTTGTGTTTGGCTTCCTATCCCCAGGGTATGATTGCTGCATTGAAAGATGGCTATGGCTTTATTTATTGTGCTGATCGTGATGCGCGGATGTTCTTTCACTTCAGTGAATTTTTGGATTTAACTTACAGCCCAAGGCTGCAAGATGAACTGCAATTTACTGTTGATCAGGTGAATTTATTTTGTCTATAAACATTATTATTTTGAAAGCCGTTTTAAAATGAAAATTTTCAAGTAGTTTAACCCTGTTCTCATACTGCAGGATGCTTCAGAGCCGTCACGGCAAGTGGCTACCAGGATAAAACATCTGGCTAAAGGATCAGTCTCTTTTGTTAATGTTCTACCTGCTGTTTACATCGGTACAATTGATAAAGAGCCATCAACTCATAAAAATCAAGGTATCTATTCAAGTCCTATTATTTAGATGGCCTAGGCCGATGTAGCGTCAAAGAAGGACAGAATATTTTAATTCTCCTTTTTAAAAAAAAAAAAATTATTTTAATCATTCAAGCATGTTAAAGTAATTTTTAAAGACATTATTCGTGTTTGTAAATTTCAAATCCCATTGCTTACTCAAGTAAAGAAACACTGAAAACAATTTTGAAAAGAAGTGATATTTTTTTTTTTACTAATGAATTTCCCTCTAGGTAAAACGAAAGACGGTGAGCCAGGTAACATAATCTATGACTATGAAGGTACCATTCAACAGATACCTTACTATTTGAAAGATGTGACTGATCAAAACAATTTGCCTCATTTTGGTGACAAGGTTGGTTGTTATTTAAATTTTCCTCAATAGAAGTTCACCAATACTTTTTATCAATATGTAGGGAAAGTCTTAAGAATAAAGATTGTAAACCATACTTGTTATTTAACTGGTATTAGCTTAAGGCAATATTGGGTGCAGTACTTAAAAGTTCATGTTATCTGGTGCAAAATTATTGTAACCCTTCACAATTTAGTACATTGTAACCAAGCAAGTTCTCAAAATATAGCGGTAGAAGTTAAAGTTTAACAAGATTTCTCATTTTATGGTAGTTTCTGAGAGGGGATTCCCTCAAAAATTTATATCGTAGTTAATAAGGACTATAGCTGCTGCAAAAAAAAAAAACTGTTGAATTTGCTGCTTGACTGGTATGGTATGCTGGCTGACTAACTGCAACGTTTTGCTTTTTTAAAAATTTTGACATTTTTTTAAATAGAACGTAATTATTGTTGATTAGGATTTTTGTCTTAAGTTATAACTTGATCTTGATGATCAATTATATATTTGTAGGTGGATTTTCAAATTGGAGAAATCAAGTCTACAGCCAAGAAGCAGGCTGTGAAAGTGCGGGTGGTACTTCGAAACATAGCAGGACGTTGTCACGGGTATATTGCAACATTGAAAGAAAATTATGGCTTTATTGAAACAGCAGATCATGAAAAAGAAGTGTTCTTTCATTTTAGGTAGAACTTTATTTTTTAATACAACTTCATTTGTTAGATTATTTTAACAGATTCATGAAGTACTACATAGCTATTAAATATGTTGTGTATCAACATTCCTTATTGTGTCTCTTATGTTCCTATTATTTATAGATAAGTTCAGGAAAGATTATTTTGTACTTGTGAATATAGTTGTTCCATGTAAAAAATTCAGGCTCGAATCACTGGTCTTCCTTGTTAGTTCAGAAACCCATTTTCATATAGCATTGGGAAAAAAATTCATACATGTGATAGTCATACTAGTTAACAAAATTAGAAAAATGTTTTTTTATTATTCATTTCTACTTTTAGTTCTTTTACTGGTGACACCAATGATCTCGAGCTTGGAGATGAAATGGAGTACACATTAGCTAGGAAAAGTAGTAAAGTCAGTGCTGAGAATATTCGCAAGCTCCCTAGAGGCACCATACCTTCTGATGTGAGTTTGCCTTTTTTTTTCATTGTCTTATATTCTAATCACGCAATGTTCTGGACATTAGATACCTGGTTTGATAGGACATTAGATACCTGGTTTGATATGCTGCATTTGGTTGAAGTTATCATGAAAAAGACAAAAGCTATTTTGTCACTATTGGACACAAAAAATTTTAAAACAACATAATCTTCTCTGATTCTACCTGTTGCATAACAAAACAAAAAGGTGAGCAGTGGCCTTGACAGAAAGTGGAACACAAGAGCTTAGAAATCTCTATTCTTATCATAAGTTGTTCATAAAATTGACTATATGGTTGCTACAATCATTATATATTGTTAATAGCAATCATTTAGAAATATTTCTCCAACTGGATGTGAATGTAGAATGTGATCTAAAAATTTTTTTTGGGAAATCATCATTGACTGCTATCTAAAATTGTTTGTTACACTTGTTGATCTAAAATATTTAAGACTTTGTTAGTATTATAGTGATATTTTTTTATAGGAAATTGTCAGTGATAAGGGGACTCTCCAGGGGCGAATAATCCGTCCAATGAGGATAGTGAACACAGAGCAAGAAGAATATTGTGGATTAGTGCAAGCAATGGATGATGGTGGGTCTTATTTTCTGTGTAGTGAAATTCTCAAACCTTTTTTTTTTTTTTTTTTTTTTTTTAATTCCGTATTTGAAAACTATAGTTTAGAAAAGCTATTATTGTATCAATTTTGCATTTCCTTGTTGATTACAAACTTATTTTGATTTGTTCTGTAGATGGCAATGACATTGATGATCCTTATCCCTACGGAATCACAAGCCTTGCTGACAAAAGAGATTTCCTTCAGAAAGATGATGTTGTCAGGTTTCAGGTTGCTCGCTCTAAAAAAGATGGCAGTTTAAGGGCCATTAATATTGGAGCCCTGCGCAAATTTATTAGGGCAAAAGTGGATTCTGTCAAAGGCCAGGTGACTTTACTTTTTTAAAATTCAAATAGTAAAACTATATAGTGTCATTTGACTATTAATTTCCCATACATATTGAAGGTAATATATTCAAAATAAAAATAAAATTCTTAAATAGAACTACTTTGAATGATAGCCCTTATTTTTATTTCCTTTTTTACAGTATGGTTTTATAAACTTTGAAGCCGAAGAGGGCAAGAAGCTTTTCTTTCACATGACTGAAGTCCATGACAGTGCTGTGATACAACCTGGGGATGAAGTTGAATTTGTCTTGGTGCAAAATCAAAGGAATGGGAAATACTCAGCTTGTAGTTTACGTAAAATTACGTGAGTTTTTTTGTTTTTTTTTAATAAATAATTAACTTAATAACTTATTTGAAATTATCTTGTGTTTAAGAAAGTTACTGTATGGTGTCTGAAATCTCCATTGATGTACTTCATATGTCTGTGTGTGAACTGCCAATGACTTGACTTAGAACTTCTCACAATAAAATATTTTACAGTAAAAGATTAAGATATGACAGAGAGCCTAGATAGAGAGGCTTCCAACTTTGGCCTTCATACGAACTTAGATAAAATAAAAATTATGCAAGCAGGATATAAGGCCATTGGTGCCCCAGTCAAACTCAGTCAGCCAAAACTTGAACAGCTAGACAAGTTTACATACTTGGGCAACATCTTTCCAGTTTCATAGATTTGTCTAATTTTTTTTTATATTCATTGTAGAAATTCTTTAATGAACTTGTTTTATGTTAATATTTTTCATTATTCTCTTTAGTCAAACATTTTTTTTTTTCAGGGATACTCGGAGACCTGAGCGTCTGTTGAGCCGTTTAAAAAGTATTACGGATGATAGCACAGCTTATAAAGTAATCATAGTCCGCAACCCTAGGGGTCCTGATGCTGGCAAAGGATTCCAGCCTAGAACTCTGTGGAAGCCTGTGTCTTGAAAGTTTGTTTAACCAGTCTTTGTTTGTTCTGTTTTTGTTTTGTTTTTTTCTACACTTGTGGGTTAACTTTTAGAAGGTCACGAATATTGCTTTCAGTTTGGAAGTTGATTTCTTTCAATGAATATTTGTGTCATGTATCATGGCATTGAAAATGAACAAAACTGCTAAAAAAAGAATGCTGGTTTCTTTTCTTTTTTTTATTATCTTCCACATGGAAGTATCAAATGTAACTGATATATATCTTTCAAACATTAAGGGAAACCTAAAAAAAAATGTGTACACTAACTTGTGTGTAACTTAGCAATATTTTCTGCTCATCAAGAAGTGATTTATGTAGAATTAATGACTTTCATTCACAATTATCTATGCAATAAAACAAACAACATGCTCACACACACAAAAAGCAAAATACTAAACAAACACACACCTGAATTATTTTTTTTTTTTATCTTACTGTTAAAAGTATTTGATATCGGTTTCAAAGTTTTATTTTAGAGTTGATATGACATTTAGCAGCTTCAGATTTAGTGATTGGTTTGTGTGTTCGTCACATTGATGTGTTAAAAAGTACTTAGTTCCTTAGGAAAAAAGACGGTGCCTTTCTCAACATGTGTTATCATTCATTTTTGTTTCCTGTTGTTTCTCAAGAAGACACCAAGTCCATGTCAGTGTTTGTAATGAAGAATTTGTTAACAAAGTCCTTCCATCTTTTTTTTTTATCTGTGTACTTTTCCTTGTCAATTTGGTTATTCTGGTACAAAAATACAGTTTGAAAGTTAACCAAAAATGTTTTATGGAGGAGCATTTAAAATTTTAATGTTTACTTAAAGACATCAGTTGTTTCAGTTATCTTTTTTTTTAGTTATTTTTATTTGTATTTTAAAATTATTTCTTTCAGAAAGTTTAACAACATTTTGTTTGACTTATTTTACTTATGTTTTGGTCAATTTTTTTTTTTTTTTTTTTTTAAAGTATAGTCAACTTAAAGTGTTTCAATTAGCGTTTGTGTTGCTTGTTGAACTGTTCAACACTTGTACAACGGTTTCTAATCAGCCATACCTTTATTTAATTTGAAGTCTCTTAGGGCTGCAGTTTTAAGAGGAAATCTTGTTGGTTCAAAGATATTGTCTGTGTCCCCACTAACCAAACTTCCAGTGTTGAGTGAGTTACTCTGTCTATCGTCTCATATATATCTATATATATACTCTAGAATGTGTTTAATAATTGCCCTGTTATCATACCTCTGGCTTAGCTAGGTAGAACTTTTGTTAAGACTTAAAAGCTTCAAAAAGAATCAAATATTAAAACCCTAACAACTTCTTAGTGTCTAAAGAGAGCAGACATTGGTTAAAGGTTCTCCTAGCTCTGACAGAACTGAATCATAATATTTGTACATTGCCATTTAGTCCTAGAAATATGCTCTGGTTTTTGAAACATGAGAAATTTGAGTTGACTCTTCAAAGTCCTCTGTGCCCAGAAGTCTTTCATGGCCAATACAATAATCAAACTTTGTTGAATCCCCACCCCCACACCCCTAGCAACTTGTAATTGGGAACCTTGAAATCTAGTACTGGGTAAAGGAAGAGATGGATTGGAAAAGAAAATGTACTAGAAGCTCAATAGTATTTATTTTTAAGTCAAAACATTTTCATGACGAGATGTTTAATATCTAAAAATGTCTTGAGTTTGTATTTTTATGTCTGTTAAACAAACTCCTGGCCCTACTAAAACTTTTTTTTTTTTTTTGAAAGGATCATTTGTTCAATTGCTTTATATTGAATTTATCGACGACGCAGCCATTTCCCACTCGTGCCTTTGCATATTAAATATTAATCAACTAAATTGTGTGTGTAACTGATTAGTTCTAAAGATGTATAGTTTTCTAGTTCCACCTGACAGGCAAGCACATGTACTCATACTTGTATGACAAGATTTGTAACTCTAGTGTTTTCTGTGTCATCTTATTTGATTAGTTGTTTTTTTTTGTTTTTGTTTTTTTCTGTGCCGTCTTAAAAACCGTCTTAAAGCAATATGAAGTTGGACACATCTCTTAAGAATGTTCTATTGAGTCTATCGTAGAGCAGCACAAATAATTCAGTATACCAGGACACTCACAGTGCCCCTATTTTTTTTTTTTAAACTTATTGATCTGAACAAGGTGGCAAAGTTCCAATGAACCAAATATTGACATGATCTTTGATATCATTCTCCTAGTCTCATTTTTTTTTTGTTATTTACCAATGTTTCTTCATCGACTACAGTTAAAGATGAGCTGCATTTATATTAATGAGGGTATTACAAAGTACCTACTGTTCCTATATTAACACTTTCGAAGATCCTTGTGCTTGTTGCCAACTAGTGGCAAAAGAAATTATTTCACATCTTCTGTTCATCTTGATGTTACTTTGATATCATTCAAAGTAGGGGGCTCAAGTAATTTCTTTTCTCACACACATTCTTGGATGCATGGAGCATTGACTGTCCCAAGACTTAAGTAGTGGTTTTAGAATGATCCATTTTATTGCTTTGTGATAACCCTCCATTTTTTTTTTTTAAGCCAGGCCTTATTTCTTTTACTGCTTAAGGTTGTGAATGATACAGCATGAATGTGTTTTATTTACCACATTAATTTTTTTTTCTTCTGTTTGTTTGTTACGATTCAAACATTGCAGCGGCACAAGGATTTTAAATTATTCCATTTTAAGTTACTGACAAATTGACTTGATGTTGCTGGGGTTTTGATGGCACAGTAATGACATGCTTCACTTTGAACCATTTCACTAAGATGACAACCACCAAAATTGTTTACTCATCAAAAACTTGTGTTTAAGTTGTAACCACTTATGCTTACAAAAACAAATAAAAGTCATTTGTGGTTTTCAGACATGTGTTGCTTTGGGTCTTCTCATGATTTGTATGTTTTTATGTTTGAAAACAAAGCCTATTGCTACAAAAACTCTGTGAAACTATTATCAATTCTACTTGTTGACTAGGGAACATAAAAAAAAAGAGCAAGATGTCTGTTATCATTAGTGGAATGTTGTTTTCAATTGATAAACAAACAAAATATAAAAATACTTTACTAACCCTAATCTATATCTCTCAATAACTCATGGCTGAGGAACATGAAAGGATCAAGACATCGCTGTATGTTGTGTCTGTTTCTACTGTGGAATGTTGTTTTTAATGGAATATTTAATAAAGAATGCTTGTAATGACAAAACATTTCCAATAAGGATCAATAACGCAATCTGTCTTAGACTTATTGTTAATGCTTAGTCGTTGATTTAGCTCCAAATAGCTACTACAACTAAATTGATTCAGGCGTATTGAATTTTTTAATAAATAAACTTGAATATACCTTTTATTTATAAATAAACGTAAAATTAACTTGAAAGTAAATGCATAAAGAAACTAGTAAAATGATAATTAAAACAAGCTATAACTTACCACAAAATCATCATGCTACATATTAACAGGAATTATGACAGACCATCTCTTGTTTTCCTCAGAAACTCTTCATCATACACAACCAAAACAATTTGCTCCCTTTTTTCCTTGGAAACATAACATACACTTACACTCCATAACACTTGTGATGTAGCCATTTAAACCTTAGTTAAACACTTCAGTTTGGTTCGGAACTTCAGTGTTGGTACATATTTGTTTAGGCAAGCTCTGATTGTAAGCAGCACAGATAGAACTGCGCACTAGGTCAAAAGGCAGAGCCTCTGATGGTAAGCAAAAGCAAGAAATATTCAAAGTGTATAAAAAAAAACTTGGCCATATCAAAATACAGTATGTCACCACAACAGATCAGTGCGAAAGTCTAATCCTAAAAAAAAAAAAGAAAAGCGCATGCATCTTAAAACAGCCAACCGGTCTCAGTTTAAATCAGTAAGTTATTTTAGCATCATGTCCTTCAACCAGTATTGTATATAAGACAAATATTTACTGTTATTTTTACATTATTTCATTTGTGTGGATTAACTGAGTTATTCTGTGAAAGGAGACTTTAATGTGATCAAACATTCAATCACAGGTTATTACTGTGTTACTTTAGTGTACACCCTTAAAACCTGTTTATGCAAACACAATGGGGAGAGTATAACACATCAGCTTTCATATTAAGTGAACACAAAGGGCAGACAATAACACATCAGCTTTCATATTAACATGTACAAAACGGGGAGACAATATGGGCAGACTATCAGCTTTCATATTAACATGTACTCAATGGGGAGACAATAAAACATCAGCTTTCATATGTAAGCTAGAAAATGTGTACCATATTAAATGAAAGAACAAAACAAATTGTAAGCTAAAAAACTTTTAATTTTAATCTAATGACCCATTGGTATACAGCAAAGATATTTTATGCGGTCATCTATATAGGTAAGGCTGTGTATTACCATTCTTAATACAGATCTTATTAATTTATTCCAAAATTTTAGAATAAAATTACAAAAGTAAATTCATATAAAAAGCTAACATTAATATAACATTCAGAAAAAAAAAAAATGTTTTAAGTTTAACAAAAAATAATTTTGATTTAAACTGGGTTACTTTTGATGACCTTGTTGGGGGAGATGACCTTTGAGGTGGTGACACTTTGTAATATTTTTGGCTGACTAATCTTGAATGTAGTCTTTCATTACAACTTATCTTGAATGAAGTTTTTAATTACATAATAATGTTTTTAATTACTAATAAGCTATGTTCTCTTGAATAGCATTAAAAATCATAATTATATGACCCATGGAATGGTTAGAAAATAAGCAAGTCATTCATTGGGAAATGTGAATGAAGTCTGATTTACAAGATAGAATATCTATGGTTGTATACAATGTTATAAATTTAATTTTTGTTAAAAAAAAAAAAAAAGGACTTTGTAATAATAAAGAAAAATATCAGGTACAATGTTCCAAAGTTTCAAATACAATAAGAGAATAAAAAGAGATTTGTTTCCATTAATTGAAGTATTTTTTATCAGATTTTATTCCATTAATTTATAATGTCTCCCATTATTTTTAGGTTTGGTTTCACCAATAAAAATTATTAAAAAAAAGACTTTTATGTTGTTTTTTTCTTCTGATTTTAGTGAAAATATTTCAGAAATTCCTTCTCATTTAAAGAAAATTACATTCCAGTAGCCCAAACCTCCTGCAGGATGGCAGGGGGATGGCAGTAGGCATGTTTCAAACCCAGAAGCATCAAGACCATGGAACAGAAATCCAGCGTGCATGACACATGACCAAGCAGCCAGTACCAGCCCATGGGTCGTTTTATTAACATTTGTATAGGTTTTGTACAATTATTCTTTTTTTTTCTTAGATTCATTTCCAATACTGGTACATCAGTGTTTTTTTTTTAAATTTTTGTTTTAAAAAAACAAAATTAATAAAAATAATTTTCCTTTATTAGTAAGCATTCAAAAAGATAATTCAAAACTCAACTAATTAATACCTGGGTAATATGTATCATGCCATAATATATATATATATGTATATCATTATAATAAAAAAAACATGACATATGACTTGCCATATGAAAAAAAATTCTTATAGGAAAAATGATAATGTTTTTGTTCTGGAAAAGATAACACAATATTTTGATATTACAAGATCACAACCAACTATTGATATAGAACAACATACCCCAACCATAATGTGAATATCAACAGCTAACAAAGCAACATACCAAAAATAACTTTCTCGCTTGGTAAAGTATACAGAGTGAAGTGAATCGTTGGACTGCAAAATACATTTTATTTGTAATCAGAAGGTAACGAAATTTGATGCCACACCCTCGTTAAACATCGGCCACAGAAACATGACCTTTACATTATCTGCCCTAAAGGTCTTTTTTTTACTATCAAGTGAAAGTCTAAAGCCATTCAACACAACCAGGCAGTAACCCTTTAGGAATAAACTTAAGGTAAAAAATCTACAATTAATTCAAATTTACACAAAATGCCATTTATCCATCAACAGCATTAAAAACACAGAATCCTGCGTTAATCACTCAACCAGGGCTTGAATTACAAATTACAAGCTGACTCGCCACACTGTTTAGAGCAGTAAGTTTTTCTCTATTTCATCATCTTCACGATTTTCTTGATTAATTTTTGATTCTAAACAATGACAAGGAGGCGATATTAAAAGATCACAGCTGCCAACTAAAAAATAAATAGTTTTGCTACAAGCCAAAGAGCTTAGAAATTTGATTTCACACAGCCAAAAGGTGCACACTAATTTATCATACACTTTCTAAATTACACATTTAATCAATGCTTCCTATTTCATTTCTCGTTAATCTTCGGACTCGAAGATCCTTATTATTATTACTATTTAATGTTCACTGGAGTCACCAAATAGCTAGATATTTATAGACATCTGCCAAAGATGAAAATCTCCAAAAAAAAAAAAGTGCAATATGTCACAATGTAACAAAGAAAATGTCAAATGACCTGATAAATGGAATGATAGAAGACAAGAACAAGAGCATGGTTACTACTAAGTGAGTGCATTGGTGTATATAAATACATAGAGGTAAATTACTGTGGAGTATACAAAGTAGTACAATGTGGAGTTGGTAATACAATAACAAAGTAGTACATTGTGGAGTTGGTAATACAATAACAAAGTGTAGAGCATGTCATATATAAGTAGAAACTATACAGCTAAAAAAATAAACATGTCGATGACAGTGAAAGGTAAAAGTATTCTATTCATAATGTTCGCTTGCTAACAAAAAGAACAAACAAACCACCTTTTCACCAATCTGTAAGGCCACTTCCATTCAATGAGACTTCTTATTTCATTGAGTGTCTGTCATTTCAGATTTGTATTGCCACCTTAGCAAAGTAACCATTTAAAAAAAAAAAAAGATTTTATTTCTGAACTGACAATGCCATTATCAACGAAACTGTCCAGACACCTTCTCTCTATGAGTTAACTTAGCGTGCCAAACAAATGACGCACATTCTTGAGTCAAAAATATCCTCATTCGGAGTTAAAGACATTAAAAATTCACAACATGAAATTAGCATATGGCCCAAATAAAAGGCAAATTAAATCGTACATTACAATAATATATTAATAAGCATTTAATTCAAGAATGATTTCAATTATTCTATGAAACATACTTTTGAACTGACCTGAAAATTTATTTTTTTTGGGCAAAAATTTTTTTTAGTGTAAATAAAAATGTTACAAAAAATATGCATATGTAAAGGCAAGATTGTAACTATGATTTTCAGAAAAAACATCACGACATATATATCTTTCAATTATTGCCAAACAATGTTAGATTACTTGCGCAACACCAATGGATTAGGTGAGGCATAAATCTATAATGTTTCAAAATGTAAGCTTACAAAATGAGGCAAAAAAATATGTAAAAGTAACAACTAAACTTGTGTACAAATTATAACATAGAAAAACCTAACTTGTATAAATAGTATCTAGAATACGAAATGCACATGGGATTCTATGATTACAAGACTAGAAAAGGGAAAAAAAAACAACAACTAATTAATGTTATGTGAAAGACATCTTTGAGTGTTAACCAGTTGTTGACAGTCAGATTATGTTGTCTTCAAGTTTGTATACAATACATTAGATATAAATGTATCTAGAACTGTGTATAAATATTTCAACATATTTTAGCTATTTAAACTTGGCACTATTGTCAGCATCTAAAGACAGCTATTTGTCAGCATCTAAAGACAGCTATTTGTCAGCATCTAAACCCAGCTCTTATTGACTTTCAAGTTTCAGAAATCTGTGTTCTCTTAACAACAGCAACAGTTCTGCTTCATCTGGTTCTTGTAACAGATCTCTAAAAAACAAACAAAAAAAAAAACAAAACTTTTCAGTACAAAAAATTTATAAATTTGAAGAAATAATCTTCAAAAATTCTAATTGCATTAGATGTTTAAGAAAAAAAAAATTAATTTAAATATAAAACATCTTATACATACATCAACTAACCACATAACATAATGGATTTTGTATTAGGTCTAACACACACATCAGCTTATCAAATCACATAATAGACTTTGTATTAGTTTAAGGGAGAGGGAAGTGGAGCCATCTAAACTATTAGTTTTCTATTTTATGTCACAACATGCAACATTATCTATGAATTGAGGAAAACAAAAGATTTTTTTTTGTTAGTACATTAACTAATTAAAAACAGCTAACAGGGTTTTTCTTCATTAAATGACTTTTTTTCCCTTCTCTACATTTGAAGACATTATACAATAAGTGCTGACTTTTAATGGGGAGACAAGGCTTTGGTCGTTGCTTACCACATGACATTCACGTAGATGGGTGTCAGAATATTAGAAAAAAAGAATTTTGCTTCATCCAATGGGGCATGGTGGTAAAGCGCTTGGCTTCCGAAAACAAGGGGTCCCATGCTGAAATCTCTGTAATTTTTTGGGGGATCATAAGGGTGCTCAAGAGTCCACCCAACTCTGTGTGGTTAGACCATAGAAACAGATGACCTTTACATCACCTGCCCTATGCATTGCAAGGTATTTTTTTCTCTCTACTTTACGTCTACTGAAACCATTCGGTATAAGAGTCCTCAACACTGACCTGCAACGTCACAACCTGTGGGCAGATTAAACCAATAGCTCGTTACCACATCGTACAGACCTGTGACATGGCAGCCGCCCACAAGTTGTGATGTTGCAGGTCAGTGTTCAGACCTTCTATGACGATTGGTCTCGCCTCACCCAACTTTAATGAGCAAATTCTATCAATGTTAAAATATCAAATAAAACAGGAAATATAGTTGTAAACGAAATTAGTAAAGGAATTTGTCTAAGAACTAATATCAACCTGAAAGTGATATCTTTTAAATGATAAAAAAATATATACCTTTAAAGTTGGATTTTTAAGATGTAATAAAATGATGATCTACTCACTTAAACATATTGTGGACATTATCCAGATGAACTGAAATTGTCAAGTGTTCATAATAAGAAGCATCCAAAGCATCTATTTGACTAGCTCGTCGACGCCTATCCCATCGTATAATAAAATTCTTCAAACAAAAAACAACACAGAATTATTTTATTTCACTTAAAATGAAAATATTTCAGTCAAGAAAAAAAGTAGTTGACAAATACCTAAACATTTCTTTTAGTTTAGTTCCATTTTTCATCGTACTACTATTTTGTTAAGGTGCGTGTTGGCTGAGTGGTAAAAGACTTGGTTTCCAAACCAAGGGGGTCGCAGGTTCAAATCTCAGAGAAGACGGATTTTTAATTTTTGGGATTTTTAGACCATTAGTCCACCCCAATTTAATGGGCACCTGACAAGTAAAGGCGGCTGGTTGTTGTGTGGACATATGACACCCTTATTAACTCTCTGCCTCAGAAACAAATGACTTTTACATCATCTGCCCTAAAGATAGCAAGGTCTGAAAGGGGTATTTACTTTTTATCTGCTTTTAATACTTATATAAATAAATAAATTATGGCTTTTATATAGCGCTACTTTCATTATATAGCATGCTCAAAGCACTTTGGTGCAATCTCATTTGTGGACCAGTGGGGGGGGGGGGGGGGGGGGGGGGGTAATCTAGGAGCAGGTTTTTTCCATGCTGCCTTTAGACGCTCAGTAAACACAACTCTGCCCGAGTCGGAGGTCGAACCTCGAGCCCCCTTCATAGGTAGCTAAGCCAGGCCAGGTTCAAGCGCACTTAGCCTCTCAACCATGCTTCCCACGCTTTTATGAATGTAAATATTTGATTATTCTAATCTATTTCTGGAAAATTGTTTATGGTATGAATGCCAACCATGTCCTTCAAAACTGTATTCTTTATCAAGCAGCCCGAACAAGACACCCCTATAAAAGAAAAACTATTTGGAGAGCCACCTGATTTGGAAACTTACTCATCTCAGATATTAGTCTAGTATTTTGAACCCTCCAACATAATAATGAGAACGAAGATGTAGAAGTTTAGTTAAATGCAAAAATTATAAAACAAACTCCTTTAGTTTAAGCAATGAAACCCAAAAACTAAAATCGTACCTCCATGATAAGAGCTGTGAATAAGTTGACAACAATGATCACAGAAAGCAGCCACCAAGCAATGAAGTATAAATAGGACCACCTGGTAGTGTATGAATCAAAAAGTTTATAAAGATGACGCAGTAGTCAGGCCTAAGAGCATTTAGTTTGTGCTACAAGACAGAAATCAACTTTATACTTCTACTAGCTGGATATGACCCGCAGGCCTTTGTTTGGGTATTACTGATCTAGTGAACTGGATTTAGAATTATTTCAAACACGGCAAATGTTCCCTTATCAATTATTTTATAAATACTTTGCCACTAAAATGACAGTAGTGTATGAAAATGGGTTTACCAGTTTAGCTGACATATTGATAACAAATATAAAATACTATGAAAACAGGTTTACCAGATTTGTTAAAAAGTTTCATCCTTTAATAGAGATATATTTAGGTATTTTTATGGCCTTACAGTTGTGTGTGCGGCATTAAACATACACTACGATCACCACCATGATCTAAGGAACATCTATCTATCAAGATTGGCCAAACGCTTTTGATTTCTATGCGGGACATACATACATACATACGCCTTCCTTTCTTTTTTTATATATTACATACTGCTGCTTCATATCACATGTTACTAAAATATCTTAAATCATTAAACATTTTTAATCAACATAATAACTAGTTTACTCCTGAAAGAATAAGGAATGAAAAAAGATTCTACTGACAAAAAAAAAACAACAACTTACGATGATAGTTTTGTTCTGTACACTTTGAGGAAAACATTCCAATTATTGACCACCATCAAGTCCCATAACACAATTAAAGATGACTAGAAGAAAAGATTTAAAAAAGAAAGGTGAGATTTCCAATTCTCTCTTCACTATTTCATCCTTTTTAATTGGAGAGTATTTCTAAAGTTTTCTTCCCAGAAAACAAAGCAAACATTGAAATATTACATTTCATTTAGATAATATATATACAAAAATTTAATAAAGCTAATAGATAAAAAAATAATTAAATAAAGCTAATAGACACACAAATTTAATAAAGCTAACAGACACAGAAAAAAAAGTAAATAGTGTGTAAAAAAAAAAAGGTGTATAAAATTAAACAGCTTTTAAAAAATTCAAACTTACAAAAAAATCATCAAAATTATTTGCCCAGTAGTCTAGTTGTTCATAAGTTCCACAGGGAAAAGTTCTAGATCAGGAGAAAAGTTGGCAACAGTTATGAACATTCAATCTGAATTTCATTTTATAGTTCTAAACAATAACATACAAATTGTTTCCTAGTTTTTAAACAAATTATTTATAACTAAAAATTGAATCATGTTTACAGAGAAAAAATAATTAAGTTATAAATAGATAATTAGATTTAAATTTAAGGGTAGGGAAGAAAGGCATGTGACATGAAATAAAAGGCACACAACATTAAGGAATTATTATTTTTTAATTTTGTTCCCAGCAAGTTCTTATTACATAGCTACTTTAAAAAAAACAACAGAAATTAGAGAATGAGAAATAAAGATACCAAAATAAAAGAACTGACTCCTTACTTGTTGGCATATTCAGGTTGATATTTAATAACTCCATGAAACAACTGCATTCCAAATATTGCAAATGTATAAAAGATGGCCTAGAAAGGAAGAAAACAAAGAAATGAAATCAACACACTAAATTTCTTGTGTTAAAAAAAATATAATACATTTTTGTAGGGTAAAATAAAAGTGCAAAATTTACACTTTTTTTTTCCTCACAGGTTTAAAATGAAACAACTTATATCACCTAACAGATATAACAGCCATGCCTAATCTACACCCTGCACCCATGATGCAGTGGACCTCAAAAATTCTACCCAGAGTGTATAATGAAGCCACAGAACTTATGTTGATGCTATTACAATGGTAATGAAAATGAAATAAAACTAAACTGAGTACTTACGACTAAAATTCCAGAAAATGCTTTCAAATTTTTCAGCAGATCTACCAACACTGTTGTTATTACAGCCATGGACTTAAAGCAAACATTGAAATATTACATTTCATAGGTATAAAAGAAAAAGAGTAAAAAAAAAAAAAAAGCTAATAGCAAAAAAATGTATCTTTCAACAAAATTTTATCATTATGAACCTTTACAGCCATTATCATAAACTTACTCTGATATGTGGGATGGCCCTAAACAAGCGGACCATGATGAGAATATTAACTAGACGTAGAATGTTCCACATTGTGGTGCTCAGACTCACTTCCGTGATCTCTTGTGAACTGAGGTAGACAAGCAAGAAAAACATGTTGCATAAGAAACATAAATCTGTGTAGAGAAATGAACAAGAAACAAACGTTTCTTGAGCAACAAACTAAAATGAGCAACTTTTTCTACCTGGGAAAGTAAGGAATCCCAAAGAGACATGCAGAAACAGTTTCTCCAATCTGAAATAAAGACAATAAAGTGATACACAATCTATAGTGATACACAATCTATACACTGTCCATTAATAGTAAAGTTATAGACAGAAAGGAAGATGAAAGATAATACAAGCTTCAATGTAGCTGTCTTTGGATGTTTGTGTTATTAGCTTGATATAGTTTGTTATTTTCTTGCATGTGAATTCAGTCATACATCTACACACATAAAATAGTCAAAGTCTTAACAGTGATGAGCATACTTATTATCGCAAAAACTGGTATCCACTTTCATCATCCAACTCACTGTATCTAGTGTCTGCAGTACAAACAATTGACATTGTCCAAAATGCAACTAATTAAGTGTCTGTGTTAACACCTAAAGCAGTTACTGTCTTATTTCATAATGCAGTCTATATTTATTATTTTTCATTTGTTATGTATATCACATCTTCTCTATTCTAATGTCTAAAATAATAAAGCAATAAAATCTTTGAGCCACCTATCTAAATTTAGACTAGTTGCTATGTCATTAAAGACTTATTCTTCACAAATTCCAAGAGGACAGCAGAGAACAAAGAAAGATGGCAAAGGGTTTTAAGTATCATAATAAAACCCAACCAATTCACCAATCCACGGTACAGTGAAATGAGATAGCTATGTTGGTTGTATGTAAAATATAAATATACATCATAATAATAAGGCTTGTATTCGAGTCCGAAGATAAATGTGGAATGCAATATTTCTGGTGGCTACGCAATTCTAGCTGTGACCTACATATTTTGCCACATCCAGGGTAGGCATAACCATTGCCCGCCAGTGGTTGATTAAGATTTTCTTTTCGCCGTCTGCATCCGTCATCGGCAGCAGATTTTCTCTTGGTCTCAAATGTGTATACCGCGGCCTTTGTGAGTGACCTCTCATTCTGAGGTCGCATGCAACCATGTAAAAATATGCATAAACTAGTATGAAAACACTTTCAGTATTGTAAAAAAAAGGCATAAGGACAAGACTACAGCATTACAGCTAAGTGTAAGAACTAGAATAATTTAAATGCCAACTATGAATTGTGCTACTCACCACTAGGGCTGCTGTAATGACAGCATCAAATATATTTCCTCTTACAGCTACATATCTCCTCCAGCCATTGGCCCAGACTTTGATCACTTGTTCAAACAGATAGTACATCACAAATGTGAAGTTGAAGATCTGAAATGATTTTTTTCAGTCAATATGAAATGTTGAATTTGGAATATATAAATTTATTCATATAATCAAAACCTATTAAATATTTATTTGGAAAAGGAATTCTTAAGTTATTCTTAATATGTTGGTATTGTAGTACCCTATGACACTTACTCTTAATGTTGAATGATTTTCTCTAAATGAACTGTCAAATTTAGCACCAAGTTGAACCTGAAAGAAGATTGAAAGTTTTTGACTGTGTAAATGCAACAATAACCAACATTTTCTCTCAATGTGACTTTCAAGTAAAATTTGAATTCCAAAAACTTAACATAAAAAGTCATTATTAAGTTAAACAAAGATTTAAAAAAAAAATACTTTTAAGAAAGATGGGCCTTTTATGAGAATATATAAAGATGTTATTGAGAACCCCTTGTTTACAACGAAAACAGGGTTTCACACTTTGCTTTTTTTCTTTTTAAATTATTCCACTATCTTTTGTTGCACTGGGTGACTGAAATGGTATGTAAGAACAAGAGCGTTAGCAAAAAGTAACTGTTACATACTTACTGTTATAATGATCAAGTTAACAAAAACCATCAACATGCCAAAGTAAGTGAAATATTTGTGTATGAAAATTCGTTGAACTCTCTTCCATTTGGTTTGTGCAAACCATCTTACAGCGGGAAGCTACACAAGAAAACAAAGATTACATTGTAATATTAGAAACCATCTTACAGCGGGAAGCTACACAAGAAAACAAAGATTACATTGTAATATTAGAAACCATCTTACAGCGGGAAGCTACACAAGAAAACAAAGATTACATTGTAACATTAGAAACCATCTTACAGCGGGAAGCTACACAAGAAAACAAAGATTACATTGTAACATTAGAAACCATCTTACAGCGGGAAGCTACACAAGAAAACAAAGATTACATTGTAACATTAGAAACCATCTTACAGCGGGAAGCTACACAAGAAAACAAAGATTACATTGTAACATTAGAAACCATCACAAAGATTACATTGTAATATTAGAAACCATCTTACAGCGGGAAGCTACACAAGTAAACAAAGATTACATTGTAATATTAGAAACCATCTTACAGCGGGAAGCTACACAAGAAAACAAAGATTACATTGTAATATTAGAAACCATCTTACAGCGGGAAGCTACACAAGAAAACAAAGATTACATTGTAACATTAGAAACCATCTTACAGCGGGAAGCTACACAAGAAAACAAAGATTACATTGTAATATTAGAAACCATCTTACAGCGGGAAGCTACACAAGTAAACAAAGATTACATTGTAATATTAGAAACCATCTTACAGCGGGAAGCTATTATATTATATCAATCATCAATTTAAGGATAATTCAGTATGTATTGTACTTATGTAGTGTGATTTCTATATTGTTTCATTTATATGGATGTACCGGTACTATTGTTATTGTAAGTGTGAATAGAGTTTAAAAGTATTAAACAATCATAAGTTAGCACTGTGTACTTCAGTATGTAACTTTTGAGAACCCATATGTTGCTGTTCTAAAGGGAGACTGTAAGGCATGCATCATTTTCTATTGGGAAAGTCTGGCTAGCAAGAAAAATAATGATAACAACTCTGAAAATAAATTAAATTACAAATTTTTTGTTTGAAATATATAATGAAACAAATTTAGATTAAGAAACTTATTTTTTAACTTTGTTTATGTAGAAACAAAATTAGTGAAATTGAACATATTTATACCAGGCTGTCATAGAATACTAAGAACACCAATAGCTTGCTTAACAACTTTGAGTGACAGGAAGTTTGAAATCTGATGAAACTTTCTATTTACTAGACAAATAACATAGTATTCCTTAACAACCTAGATGTGATGAATTATATATATATATATATTTATATATATATATATTAGACTTAAGAATTTTTTTTTTTTACGGTACTGATTTCATAATAAACTAAGGTTAAATAATTAAACTTTATATCCCCAGATTTTGTTTGGAAAAGCACTAGACTAGTTCCTACACTTTTGTGTGATGCTTTATTTACACATCACCCTCAAACTTGATTGAGAATGGGTTCAGAGAGCTAATGATGATAAGTTGTGTGTATCACATCCATCTTACCTGTTTATGTATCACATCATCATCGAGAGAAAGAAAGAGTTCTTGAAACTGAGTGGCGGAATAGATTTTGGACTCTTTGTTTTTGTTAAGTTTCTGAAAAATACAAAAGACAAAATTGCAAAAATAAAATTGCTCGCAAATAAAAACAAATCACTGACCTAGATAACCTTCTACACAAACTTATATTCACCTCAGTGAGAGTTCTATGGACATGATTGGGCAGATCACTTTGTTCAACAATTCTTTTAACAATGTTTACTCCAATACCTCGTCTGCATAATGAAAAAGAATACATTTAAAAGAAACTATAAAAATGCAAAAGTCTACTGAATGGAACGAAACTTTTAAAATCCGTTTATAAAAGAGGTATTAAATAAGTAATAATAACACTGAAAAGATGGTGTCATCCAAAAATCCTTACCTTAGTGACGAGATGGAAACGTTACTTAAAAATTTTGAGGACAACACTTCGAATGCAGCTCGAACAGCAACACGCCTTCTAACCAAACTAGTCTGCATTGAGCTCTGTACACATAATAACAATTTTCAATCAAAATAACAAAAGTTTAAAAAGTGTGCATATAGAACACATAATTAAAAAAAAACAAAAAACCTAAGTATTTACAAATGATGTACTTACTAAGAAATAACCTCTGAACTGGTTATAAATGATGGCCAACAGCATGTTCATCAAAAAATACAAACCTTAAGTAGAAGAAAAAAATAGTTTAATGCAATGAAAAAAATATTGGTAAAAATTAGTTTATATTTAAATCACTTTTTAAAATAGTTTTTGTACAGTGCAACTTTCATGATTATAGTATGTTCGGAGTGCTATGATTCAACCTCTTTTGTGGACCTTCGGGGTTGGAGATATCTGGAGAGGTTTCCATGCTTCTTTTAGGCACTCAGCAAACACAACTCTGATAAGTCAAGTTACCCCCCTTTCAGACATTGCAATTCATGGGGCAGATATGTAAAGATCATCTGTATCTACGGCTGATGCTTAACAAGGATGCCATGTGGCCAGCACAACAACCATCTTTACTTTCCCCAATAGATCAAAGGGCAAAAGAAAATAAATCCCAAAATCCCAAATCCCAGTATTTAACTAGCATTGAGCCTCAGACATCTCGGTTCAGATGCTTTATCACTCCACCACTATGAGCTCCATTATTGGAAGTAGATAGTGCAAATATTTATTTGAAAACAAAACAAAATTAAACTAGTTGAATGTTTCATTACAAAATTAAAATAATTAAGCATCTTTAATGAACACTTACCAATGATTAAATAAATAATGAAGAAAATAGAAGCAAATCTATTTTTACCATAAGCTGGAAGTGTAACTGAAATATAAAGAATATAAAAAAGTTTAAAGAATTAGATTTGTTTCATAGAATGTAAATTGACTTATCACAAACAGTTTATATTTTGAACTTTTACCATTTTATTTTCTTTTAACTATAACTTATTGAATAAACACAGTAATGTTAAAATAAATAAAAAACATTGTTGAAAGAAAAACAATCATTACTATAAAACAATCTATTGAAAAGTAAATAGAGAAATTTCCTGATGACTACAAATCCAGAAATAACTCAAGCCTTCCATTCAGAAGGAATGCAACAATCAGCAAATATTAGATCTTTACCAATGTGTTTTTTTTTATTTACATTTCTCTCATATGTTAGTTTTATAGTAATCATATTGCATTTCTTTTTCTTAAAAAAATGGCATCATTACCATCTGGATGATTAGCAGTGGTCAGTAGAATTAGCAAATTGACAAAAGAATCCATTAAAGAGTTGAAATATTTCATTCCTTCATCCTAAAACAAACAAAAAATTATTTCAAATCATCTAGAAATATGTATCCTGAGCATATTTGTAGGGAAATTACTGATAGTAGAAAAGTGCAGTAAGAATTTGAATAGTTTTAAAATGTGAACTAAATCATTTGTGTACCTATACAGCATAGTGTGAATCCAATCCCCCCCCCCCCCATCCCCAAATTAATCTTTTAACTCTGCACACTTATGGCCATTTTAAGTCAGCTGGGGAAATCCAACCAATCTAAAAGTATGTGCTTTAAAAATAAAGGTAGTTATATTGGTACTTAAGACAAATAAATACTGTATTTACTTTGAGACTAATATCTGATAAGCACAATTGTAAAAAAAGCCATACAGATTTATTTATTGTAATCAGCAGGGAAAGATTTTAAAATGTTTTCTACAATGTCTAGATGACCATGATGTCACTTCGCAGAGTGGAACATTCAAAGAACTGTTAGCAGACAAAGTAAATGAGGAGAGAAAATCTAAAGCAAAGTTGGGGATCAGAGAATTAATCACATTTCCTTGGAAAAATTACATTGATGTCATTATGCTGGTGTTGTGTGGCTTTCACATTGTAGTAATTCTAGATCTGGATCACATCATTCTAGCACAATGGGAGAACATTTGAACAGAGGGAAGAAACACAATTTGCAGGTGGGAGAAACAAATCATAAGTTTTAATTACAGCCTCTGAGCTATTTTTCACTATCTTATATTTTTAGAGACCAGAAGGATCTAGAATTCTAGAGAAATGTCACACCAGACATTTGCCAGATTGGCTCGCTAAAATGATAATGTAACTCAACAACTCCAGTTGTTATCAGCAACAAGAGATGCACTTATTGTGTCTCATAGAAGTTTTATAGGATTAAGTTTCAGTTCAATGTTCGCTGGCCAGTTCATAATTTACTTTAATGCTTCTTTAATTCAATCTTGTAAAATAAACAAATCTAAATATCGATATTTAATTTTACTTACATCTAGGCCTATATCTTATAAGCAATACAATAAATGTTTTAAGAAGGAAAATTACTTTCACTTGACATAAATTATAATTATTGGATAAGATTAAAAAATAATCTAGTGCACTACTTACAGGTCCAGAAATGATGATAGAACTATTAGTATCATTGGAATAAGTCAAAGTCGCATTTGTTTTTTTTATCTTGATAAGAAAAATGTGAAATATTATTTACAGAGTTTACTGACAACAAAAATGTAAAATAGTATAAAAAAAAAACTTAACTAGTTTTGAATTACTTCACAGAAAAGACTAACTATACAAAAATAAATAAAAATAAAAAAAAGTAAAGTTTCCCTTTCAGACCTTGCGATTTATGGGGCAGATGATGTTAAGGTCATCTGTTTCTAAATAAATAAAATCAACCTAATTATTACTACTTTTGATAAACAAAAAAAAATAGTTTTTACATTTACTGATATATTAATTTTTTTTTCTGATAATTTCATATATTCATCCTTGCATTAAATTAACTTTAGCTGGTTATCTTTCATGCAGTCTTCTCTAAATTGATATTGCTAATTGTTATAGTTACCTCATAAATAGGAAACAGCAGCATTGCAAACATCGTGGCAAATATAATATGTATGGTCAGGAGCACAAGTACACTGTGGAATAATGACAATAGATTCGTTCTTCATTTATTTGTTTAACAATTTAGTGCAATGTAAATTATAATAACATTTTGTAAATTCCAGACATAGGCTTTATGGACAAACAAGGCTATGTTTATCCATAATTCAAAACACCAAGAATTCTTTAAGAAAAGAAAACATATTCAATAAAACAACCAGAATAAATTGTAAAAAAAAATAACATCTAATGCTGAATTTTAAGTACTTCTACTGTTTAGTCTAAAGCTCAGGCCTCAGCCAATAATAACACTGTCTCAAGGGTCATAAGTCCACTTAACAAACAAGCCAATGAGATCCCAACAAATAAAAAACATAGAGTTCTTCCTTTCTTACAAACCCAGATTCTATCAACTATTTGATTTTGATTTTTTAGGTACAACAGCACATTTTAAGTCATGTCATGCCTTTAACTTTTTTTCAAGGGCTCTTTCCTAGTCTTTAAATACAAATGGAATGCTAAAAGCTACACATGTTTCTAATTCAGTATTAAAATCAGCTTATTTATAGTTTAATACTATATACAATACAATCCTTACAAACATATAATATACTTTTGTAAATTGCAAACTTTTCACAACACAGACCTGAATAACTGTAAAGAAAAAAGATTGATTTAGGTTTTAACTAGAATTTTTTTTCAAATTCAAACTTGGCATGAAGTTTCTAACATTACCTTTACTGTGTAATGCCACATTTTTCTGCAATCTATATCATTAGGCCACAGTAATCTGGGAGATTAAAATTTCCAGTCAAAAGAATGCACAACAAAAAATTTTTAGATCTAGGCAAGTGATTCCCATTGTTTATTTAATAAGTCAGGGTGTTGCTGTCTGCTGTGTTTATTGTCTGCTCTTTCAGTTTTCCTAGGGTTAGGGTTAGAGGGCCAAACCAGTCAATCTTTTCTGGAGCTTAGTGAAGTATCAGGCAGTGTTTCAGCCACAAACATATGTCTAAAAGACCAGCTCTGAGATTTTCAAGAGGTCTGACAAGATGCCTTATCTTCTCCAGGGTGTACTTTTTTTTTTACAATTTTATATGCCAGAAAATGTACCTTAAAACTTCAGGCAGCGTTCTTTGTAAGCATTTGGCTATTTTCTTCATTAAAGATGAATTTTGCAGTATAAAGAATGGACGTAGAAGGCGACGTACCCTCACAGGCTGTAAAATCAATTGCAAAAAAATCGTAATTAAAAGAACAACTTAAATGTGTTGAACCTTAAAATGTGTATGTTAAAAATGAAGCTCTCATTTTAACATTAATTAGTTTGAAAGAAGAGATTTTAATTTTTATTTCCATGCTATAAATACTTATACATTTTTTTTAAGATACAGAAGCATATTAAAACAAAAACACTCAACAAGACGGAGAAATGGACTGATTTTTTTATAATACTTAAAGTATATTTAAAAAACAACAACAATATCACATCTTTTACCTCACTACATGCCATGCAAGATGACACGAGCCAATCCACAAATGATACAACCAGTAATATGACAGCTGTTACATCCCATTTCTGACGCAGGAAATAATGATAGCCAACAAGGTATACCTATTGAAAAACATAAATATATCATTACAAATAACTTTAATTTTTTTTTAACAGCTTGACTATTTTGTTTCCTTATGTTACGTTTTCTTTATTATTGAAAAAAATTCACGTTTGTCTTTTTAGATAAAGTATAACTGAAATATAAAGATAAAATACCAAAAAAATTTCAAAAATAAAACAACAAATAATACTATAAAACTTTCAAGCAATCTTTATTACATTAATAAATGGCAAAGAAGAATCACATTAAATAAAATAATTAAATACCCTAATTATGTTGTCCATCAATAGAAGGGACAAAAAAATGAACTCTAAGAATTGAGTCACCCAGCAGGGAACCATTGGTCTGGGTCCTTGACTTCGTAGGTCAGAGGTTATTGTGAGAGACGATGGGTGCTCAAGAAAGGCCAGCATGTGCAAAGCAAATATCACAACAAAACGAAATCTTAAACAAAAAAAGAGAAGGAAACAAAACTAACAAAATCCAAAGAAAATTATTTATTAAACAAAAACAAATATTTTGTACATGCTTTAAGAGTTAAAATATTCCACAATATTTAACATTACACTATCATCTAGTCTTTTTTCATCAATTAAATGTTAGACTAGATATATACTTCTTTAAAAACAAAACTATTATAATTAATTATGCTATGAATGCTTATGTTTTATATAACTATGTGAGTTTAAGACATTCTCAAGCTTTTTAATTTATTAAGTACATAAAATCTATTTCTCCTTGAAGGTTGCAAATGAAATGAAATTGAACTGGGTCATGCTGACAGTAAAATAATGTAAAATCAAGCCAAAAGAAAATATTTAAAAAAAAAATACTCAAATTTTAAGACTACTTGAAAAGACTGTAAGACTTAGGAAAAGAAATCTACATTTATAAAGTACATGAAGTTTCCCATAATTTGATACAGTATTGTGTGTGAAATAAGAAACAACATTTTGTGTACAGTTCTATACTAGATGTTTCAATATTGTGTGACTAGACTTTACTAAAGCACAACTACTATGTTTCAATTAAGTTTTGAAATATGAAGCTTTCATTATGAGTTAGCTGACCTGAGCTGTTGAGTTAAGGAATACTTTTAAATCTTGTGAAATAATTTAATATAAAACTATAGAACAGCAGTAAAAGAAAAATATATTATATGTTACCTGTAAAGAATAACATTTAGACATTCTATTGAATGCCAATTTTTTTTTGGTTGTTTTTTTTTTGTGAGGGGGGGGGGGGGGGGGGGCAGGGAGAGAATAAAACTGATACATTATTACATACACTGCCTAGGGATTTGAAATAGTGAAAGCAAAAATATATAAACATTTTTTTATTTATGGAAAAAGTTTCTTTTAAAAAAAAAAAAAAACTTAAAGTGCAGTATTACGTAAAATTGAAGTGTAAACTAAATATAAACCCTCTAATGCACCTGTGTTATTTTTCCACTGCCATTTACATAGAACTAAACAAGTAAAAGTCCAACGCCCAACAACGATTCTGCCTTTGAATAAGAGAACCTATTTGAAACCAATTAATTAATCTAGTAGTCCCAATTAATTAATAGTATTTTATATAGCAGAAAGGGAGCTAAACAATGCCATCTTAAGATAAATGGTGATAATTAGTGGTTCTTTTCTTTTAAATAATTAGGAGAAAGTGACTGCAAACAGACAGGCAAAGAAAGCCTTACAGAAAGAGACACAGGAAAGCTGTGACAGTGCATAGCATATTTGGAAGTGTACATGTATGTCTGTAAGACAGAAACACGCAATAAGTTGAATGATGTAGAACAGAGAGAAATACTTTTACATCTGTTTTCGTTCAGAACAGACACAAAAATAGCAAGCCCCATTGTGGTGACTGAGTGGTAAAGCCCTTGTCTTCCAAACTGAGGGGTCACAGGTTCAAATCTCTATGAAGACTGAGATTTTGAACATAAGGATTTTTTAGGACGCCCTTGAGTCCACCCAACTGAAATGGGTACATGACATTAAATAATGGGGAAAGTTAAAGTGGTTGGTCGTGTGCTGGCCACATGATACCTTGGTTAACTGTTAGCGATAGAGACAGACACCTTTACATCCATCCTCTGTCCTATATATCTCAAGGTGATAAAGGGTCACTTTTAACTATCATGATAAAATGTCATCAACTATAATCTCTACTAAGCTTAATTTTCATTTTGTATTTTAGAAAATACCTACTTAAATAAGGGAAATTTTAATCCAATCATCAGATATTCTGTCTAAAGAATTTAGAATGGTACACTTTACTGGTAACATTTAAAAAGAAAAGAAAAAAAAAAAAGAGCCAAAACTTTTGTAATGTAAAATAAACATTCATCAAAATTCTACTGACAAAAATTTTATAGAAAAACAAAATTTATGCTTACACTGTGACTGGGAAGGACTGGTATTTTCGGTAGATCCAAAGATGTCGGGGTCCAATTTTATGATTGATAGTGCGAAACTGTAAAAAAAAATTAAAAAATCAGTTACTGTTTCAAACGAGAATCTTTGGAAAATAATTTCCAATATAGAAATTTTAAGCCAAATTTAGTTACATTATAATGGCTCAACTCATAGAAAACTTCCTCCTGAAGCTTGAAGCCTTTTCTGGAAAAGTATTAGGAAAAATGTAATTAAGACTTTTTAGTACTCTTGGAATAAATCAAATTTAAAGCTGATACAAGTTAGTGTAATTAACCCGAACATAAGTGTAACTATCAAGCAAAAAATATTAGTCCTGTACAAGGTAGTTGTTTTTTTTTAAGTAAAAATAGTTTCTGTAATTGAAAATTAATGTAAACATAACTAAAGTTGATACATTGAAAAAAATTAAATCCATTAATTAGAGTGTGTGTATATAGTTATGACACATGAAAAGATACAAAAGTTAGCAATGCTATCATTTTGTACTTTTAATAGAATTAAAATGTCAAATTGTCTTTGTCTATAAAAATTTAAAATTTAATTATATTTTCTTTTTTAGAAATACTAACATTAAGTCCTTTTATTTACCAGTCAGTTCTTATGTTTTGATTTTTTTTAAAGAAACTCCCAGCAAAAACTGAATTATTTACTATACTTTTCATTTAATAATTAGATTTCACATCTTTTTTTTATTAATGTCAAGGTAAACAAAACTCTTATAAAAATAAATATCAAAATATTAATCTTCATCATCATCAAACACAATTTGAGTGAGGGCCTGAGAAGTTCAATTCCTCTCTTGCAAAAGCCCTGGATAGAAACCCTGCTGTTATGCATAGTTTATGTATGTGACACATAGGTCAAGATCTAGTGGTTTTCCAGCCTTATCAAGATGGAGATCAGCAAGTCTGGGGCAGTTGAAAAGAATACGAGACACAGTTTCTCATTACTCCCTGCAGCGGAGGAACCATGAGTTGAAGTTTGGGTTGAGTCATGCAAAATGTGAGCCAACAGCTTTACTCAGGCCTGGGAAGCCTCCACCATGGGGAGGCGTGACCAGGGTATCTCATGTGCAACCAGACTCTGTGGGCTTTATGGGACTTGCCCAATCACAATATTAATCAAACCCTTGTGATCACATGTCAACTTACTTGACAGGCATCTTCAATAAACACAACAGCTTGAAGGATAGAGACATCATCTGGCAGATAAAATTAAACACATTGTTAACAGCAACTAAAAAAAAACAAAAAAAAACAAGCTATATGTTTTATACTTTAAGTCAAAAACATAAAAAATAGTTGCAACATGTTGCTTTTTTTAATATAGTTAATTTGTCCAGTCAATAAGCATATTTAACTTAAATAGCAGCTAAGACTGTTTTGAATATGATAAAAGCAATGGTCAAATTAGGATTTTCAATTGCACTTTGTTTTTTAGAACTAAACATGACAGTTGGACAGATTGAACAAAAAGTATAGCAACTTTTCTCTATGGGGGAGGGGGGTACATTAAAAAAACAAATGATAATATGCACACAAAAAAAAAACAGAAAGAAATAATACATTTGATATTGCAATTGAATGGGACAAGTACATTTACAACAAACTTTTTGTTAAATTTTCAACTTTAACAATAGATACAAAAATGTTCCTCATGTTTTAGGTGGATCTGTTTCTTCTATCTTAACGATAATACACTTGGGGGAACTACTTCCTAAAAAGGCTTTCATGTATTTTCATTTTAAAAAACATAAAGGGGACCAATGAAAAGGGACATTCAGGTCATTAATTTAAAATGGTAGTTTCTGTAATTTATATTACAAATATATATATATATATATATATATATATATATATATATATATATATATATATATATATATATATATATATATATTACCCTAATATATATATATGGCTCCTTTTGTCTCGAAAGGCAATGGATGCGCCCAAATGAGTCACTGGTTTTGGCTTAATCTTGAGACGGGGCAGAATCTGGTGTGGCTAATCAAGCCAATTTTAGAACGGCAGACTTTGCCACAATTCGTACATGTGTATGCCTCTGATTCAGGGCTAGCGGACAGGGCAGTTTTCTTTTTTTCCCTCTTGTTTAAGGCTGCTTCAATTCTTTTGTTCTCAGCAAGGGTTGTCCCAGCACACACAGTCTGTCTCCATGCAATCCGGTCTTTGGCTATGTTTTCCCACATACTTTCGCTGATGTCTGTGGCTCTCATGTCTCGCTTGCAGACATCTCTATATGTTAGTCTTGGGCGGCCCTTGGGTCTGACTCCTTCCACAAGCTCAGCATATAAGATATCTTTCGGGATTCTACCATCTGGCATTCGGGTGACATGTCCGAGCCAGCGTAATCTTCTTTGTGTCAGGAGAGCATACATGCTATTCATATTGGCCAATCTCAAAACTTCCTGATTGGAGACATGGTCCCTCCAAGAGATGCCCATTATGCGTCTCAGGCAGCGCAAGTGGAAACTATTCAATCTGTGCTCTTGGTACATGTATGTTGACCAGCTTTCACTGCCATAAAGGAGAGTGCTCACAACACAGGCGTTGTAGACTAGGATTTTGGTCGCTGTGGTCAATTTACCATTTTCCCAGACGCGCTTGGAGAGTTTTGCCAATGCTGTATATTACCCTAATATATTACCCTAATATATATTGTTTAAAATATAAAAACACAGACCTAAATCAATGAACTGGTTGTGCTCATCTGTCTGAAGATCTATTTCCCCAGAAGTCTCAGCATGAGATTCTGACAACTCATATGCACCAGCAATATCTTGTGGATGTCTGTAAGACACAGTATTTGTTGTAGTTTTCACAAATTTACAAATAATATACAATTTAAAATTTGGTTGGTGCATAACATGTAAGCATAGTTATTGCTAGGATATAGAGAAATTTTAGTGATTCACATTTTGAAAAAATTTAATATATAAGTATATATATGTTACATATATTTAATTCCTTTTTTTTATATATAGTTGAGTTATTCTGTACATTAAATAAATATATAAATTGAAACACACAAAAAGTTTAATAATAAAACTAAAACTTACAAGATTTTATAAGATGTGATAAAAATAAATAAATGTATATTTATATAAGTTATCTTATGAAGTTTATTTTTATATTTACATTATATTTATGGTATCAGCATTAATTGATGCAATCATTTCTGGAACTAAAGTGGCCGGCTTTGCTTCCTCCTCCTCCTCCTCTAGCTCTTCGTGAATATTGGGCCAAATTTCATCCCTTTCTGACATGATTGTCTTGCTTGTGCATCAACTTACAACTTAAAGAATCAAAGTGTAAGAAAGTAAGAGCAGTCTGAGTCTAGATCAACTTGTCTATATTAGCTTCCATTGTGATACATCCAGAATCTAGAAAGAAACTGTTACGTCTCAAGACTATGATATAGATCCTGAAACCTAGAAATATTTCAAGTTTATTAGTTAAGTTAAAGTTAAGGGATAAATTGACTAGATTCTATGTAGAGTTAGAAAAAGATCTAGATTCTAGATCTAAAATACTAATATGCCTCTGGCTGATTCAGGCAACCCCACTGCATGCTCTAACAGCAGAAGAAGGAGTATTTGTACTCATTTGTACATAGATGGAACAAGAAATGTGCCTTTTTCTTTGTGTCTTTTTGAGTTATTTTATTAGGTTTTGTTTTTTCTATTTGAAGATTATAGTTCAGTGTTTAATGTATAATTGCTTGATACTTTTTTTTTATCCTCAGAAGGATCTCTAAATTTAAAGATTTTACTATACTATAGGTCACAATAGGTGTTACTCTAAGCAGATATGAATTTTCGTTTGCTATATTAGTATCTAGACAATCTAGACTAGATCTAGTTACTTATAAATACTAAACTAGACTCTAACTCTAGAGACTATATTTAGAATTTTAATCTACTTTAGTATTTAATTAGTCAGTGTCTTAGACTTACGACTTACTATAATTACTAGATCTAGATCTATATTAGTAATATAGATTATATATTCTAAATCTAATCTCTAGATAGAGTCTAGTAGATGCTAAGAGATCTAGAATCTACTCTACTTCTTGAAATTATTGAAATCTAGAATTTTCAATCTAGTCAGATCTAGATTCTAGATGATAATAATTTGATAATCATCTAGTCTTCTAGATCTAGACTAGATCTAAAATCTAAACTTAATTGCCTTAATTTTTAAACTTAAACTGACTAACCTAAACACTAAAACAGTAATAAGACTTGACTAATAAAATAAGTCTTAGTCTTACGTCTTAGTAATATTTAATAATACTTATTAATAATATTATAATAATTTAATAGTACTCTGTAACTGTAACTCTTAGTAGTAACTTAGTCTTACTCTTCGTCTTCGGTCTAGCTCTAGTTTTTTTTTAAATTTTAATCTTATCTTAGACTTAGTCTATCTAGATTCTAGATATATGATACAGACCTTAGATCTAGACTAAATATAGTAGATCTAAATAGAGCTAGTTTATATCTATATAGATTTAGATCTGTTATTCTAGGGTATTAGTTTACAGAGACGGTAGGAGTGTGTAAGACTTTTAACTTTCATTGTTTTTATTAAAATGTCTTTCATTTCATAAGTATCAGGTTTACCTTTCAAGGGAAACTACTCTCACTTTGTTTTTAAGGACTCATCCATTCATAATGTCCATAAAAATTTTAGTGTCATAGTGAGGTGTATTACCGGGACGACAACTAGACTATCTGTCATCACTATATAATAGATCTAGATCTATATAGATTTGCTAGATTTGGAATGTATGTCTAGAATCTAGTTTATTTTGACTAGTCTCTTGATCTAATATAGTCTATATTATACTATATATTTTTTTTACTTCAGGAATAATGAGGAATGCTAGACATCATGATCATATTATAGCCTATTATAGCCTGTAGTTATACTCAAGACACTCAAGTCAATAGAAAACAGTAAATCTGGGATTGTGGGGCTTTTAAACTGGGATTGTGGGGCTTCGTAAAACCTAAATTAATTAATACTAGCAATACTAAACATATAGGCCTACATTTCGAAATAAAAATGTTCGACAATGAAAAGCCGGATATGAATATGGATCAATAAAGCAGTCTTTCCTTGGCTGACAGAAGAGAGCACCTGATTGCATGCGGCATCAGAACGAGACAGCTGGAGGTCACTCACGAAGGCCGCGGGATACACACTTGAGACCAAAAGAAAATCTGCTGCCGAGGACAAACGCAGACGGCGAAAAGAAAATCTAAATCGACCACCTGCGGGCAATGGTTATGCTTGCCCTGGTTGTGGCAAAATATATAGGTCACAGCTGGGACTGCGCAGCCACGGGAAATACTGCATTCTCACTAATCTTCGGACTCGAAGACTAGCCTTATTATTAGTCTTAGTTTGATTATTTCTTTACTACCAAACTTTGTCAACTCACTCTGTCTGTCTATCTGACCAAACGTTAGTACACGTTATTTCTCCGACATCCACTCTGAATCTCGGATCAATCTGAAATTTTGCACAATTATTTCTTTTACATGACAATACAAAAATTTAAAAAAAAAAATTAGTTAATTAACTATTGTTAATAAATTATTGTGTTTAGTATCTCAAGGAAAAGAAATAGTACTTGACTGACTTGGTGGTATAAGCTTAATTAGTTCCCTTTATAATACGTTGTCTCTGAGGCTTAGTGAAAACAAATATAAAATAGAAACAAAGATAACTATGCAATCTTCCATGTTCATAGATACCCCGTTAATCTTTCTACCTCTTTCCAATTCCAGACAAATGATAGGATAACGAATTGAGAATGCTAAAAGCATGAAATTGCTCTAAACAAAAACAATTAATATTTATAAATATCTATATAAATTTTAGAAAGTTCTGATTCTTTTCACTTATGAGGAAGAGGCTAAAGAAACATTGTCTCTACATGTCTTCTAAAAAGCTTAAAAGTAAACGAAGATTATTCTTATTGGAAATATTTCAAAACAGTCAGGCACAAACTCAGGCCATTGCAGTATTTATTCAATGCTATGAAGAACTGTGTTGAAATTTAACTGTTGGGTTGGCTTGGAACAAGATGACAAGTGTAACAACTGACATCCCGTGCTTTGACTGAAAAGAAAATAGAACAATATCCCAACCATGCAAGTGGATCACCTAGGCTTGCACCCCCTGCGGGCGCCCATGATGGGCCATCACCATGATTCATTCATGATTAATAAAACACTTATCTTATATCTTATCTTCTTATATAATACAGACGTTACTTCAAAAAAGAAGATGATTACGTCCTACCCGTCATGCATTTAGTCATGCATATTAACCAATGACTTAAATTCAGCCAAGTCACTGGTATTCCTGGCTAGCTCACATAAACTATCTCTAGATCTATATTAACTATACCAGTGATGCCCAAACTACGGCCCGCGGGCCAGATCCGGCCCGCGACGTGCTTCTATCCGGCCCGCCAAAGCATTGGAACAAAATGTAAAAAAAAATAAAAAAAAATGTAAAAAATAAATGTAAAAAAAATTAATTAAAAAAAAACATTTTTTTTTAAATTAAAAAATTAGAATGTTGAAAAAATAATCTCTTTCAGTTAGGACTCTCACTCATTCTTTGATGAATTCCATCTTTATGTTTGGTATTTTAATATTCATAGTAAATATTTTTTGTATTGTAAGAACACAAGTGTTTTTTTTTTCAATGGCAATAAAACTAGTCAGCTATTTTTAATTCTTGGAAAATTCCGCTACTGTCTTGAGCTAGCCGTGTCCTTGACATCTTGTGATTGCAACACAGAGCATCATTGATGCATCATTTTGGGTCGTGTTCTTTTGATGTCAAAGCGATTGGTAACGTTTGTGATTCAATGAAATGAGAGAGCCTAAGAAACGAAAAGTGGATAGATCTTTTCTTTTTTGTGGAATATGATAGTAAGCCAACATGTTTGATTTGTAAAGAAAGTGTGGCTGTTTTTAAAGAACATACTATTAAAAGGCATTATGAATCCAAACACATAAACACATATGGTGGCATTCTTGGTTTGAGCCGCGAAGACAAGATTGTCAAGTTACGACTAGAGATTGGGGGATGGACGAGAATATTTAACAAAAAGAGACAAGAAAATGAGTGCGATAAGGGCAAGCTACAGAGTTGCTCACATCTTAAGTACAGCAATGAAGCCTTTTTTTCCGATGGCGAATTGTGTAAAAAAGTGCTTGCTAGCAGTGATGGAAGAAATGTGTCCTGAAAAGAAGAATGCAGTAGAAGCTGTCAGCCTTTCAATTACAAGACGAGTGGAAGATATGGGTGAAAATCTCCATTCACAATTAAAAGACAGAGCAGCAGAATTCGAAATGTTTTGTGATGCCGCTGACGAGTCCACTGACACAACTGATACTGCGCAACTCTTGGTATTTATTCGCGGTACAAACATCAACTTTGATATAACAGAGGAGTTAGCAGCTATGAGGAGCATGCATGGCACTACAACTTGAGAAGACCTGTTCAAAGATGTGTCAACCATCATAGAGGACCTTGCTCTTCCTTGGAATAAATTAGTCGGAGTGGCTACTGATGGCGCTAGAAATATGGTTGGATGTTACAGCGGAATGGCAGCAAGAGTTATTAAAATCTCTGTGGAAAGGTTTTGAATTTGGACCATGTAATGATGATTGTGCTCAACACTGTTAATTTCATCCAATCAGAGGCGTTGAATCACAGAACTTTCAAAGATTTTCTGACAGAAATAGAGTCCGAATATGAAGACGTTCTATTTCACAGTGAAGTGCGCTGGTTAAGCCTGGGAAAGGTGTTAAAACGTTTTTTTGATTTGAGACACGAAATTGAAATATTTATGACCGATAAATCAAAACAAGTGCCACAACTGAACGACCCCTCATGGTTGTGGGATTTGGCTATTTTATGCGACATCACATCTAAATGAACTCAACACCAAACTACAAGGGAAAGACAAATTGATTTCGCATGTGTATGCAGACATATGTGCTTTCCAAACAAAATTGCAGCTCTTCATTCAACAGGCGGAAAAGGTGCATCTTGACCACTTTCCAACCTGTACCACTCTACGAAATGATAAGCAGCTAAATATGTCTTTCCCTAAATAAAGAATGATCCAACTTCTGAGGCTCTTGATGAATAATTTCAGTGAAAGATGTGTAGATTTTCATAATTTAAAAAATGAAATCCGTCTTTTTGACAATCCGTTTGCAGCCGATGTGTCAAGTGCTCCGACAGATCTACAACTGGAACAGACATCCCTGCTTGACTAATTTCAAGTGATACAGACCATTGACTTCTGCTCCATGTTACCTGCAGAAGCGTTTCTTCCAAAATAAGCGCTAAGGATGATCACAATGTTTTCAAGCACTTATCTGTGTGAACAAACGTTTTCAATGATGAAACGGGCGAAAACCAAGTGACGTAATCGCCTCACGGATGAACATCTAGATTCAGTGCTCCGACTTGGTGTTTCATCTATGTAGCCAGATATTCAGAAGATGGTTTTAAATAAACTTCATGCATCACATTAATTTATGTTAGTAGGTCTACAAATAAAACTATTAAAAATAGCTTATTATCTATTTTTTTTCTTTTTGGTGTTATGGCCCGCGACACGAATGCCAAAAATTAAAATGGCCCGCAGACCGAATAAGGTTGGGCATCACTGAACTATACTGTTACTATATTACTTTACATAAATACATACATTTATTTATTTCTTTCTTCTATTTTTTTTTGTGACAGAAACTGACCAGGGAGATCACTCGGGAAATAAAACCGAAATCAATACATAAAAATTAACATATTAAATTATATCAGTAATGTTTAGTGTTTTCTATTTAAAACTAGAATAGATTATTATAGATCTATATAGTTCTACCAATCTAGGACTACTCTAGATCTAGATCTAAGAAATTATTTTAGTAAATCTAGATCTAGTCTAGATCTAATTCTAGATTTTAAGCCGAATAAGTCAGCCAAGAAATCCACACAACGTCTAGACTCTAGACTGACTACATCTAGTCTAAGTCTAGGACTAGATGTAGATCTAGACTCTAGAGACCAGACTAGCCTAGCCACGCACAGTCACAACACAGTCTTGAACGTCTAGACTTAACTTATAATAATTACCAATTACTCATACCTTAATAGGCCTATTTATAGTGACACTAATACCAATCAGTGGTGTCACTAGGGTCGGTGTCACCTATGCCTATCCAGGTGCGGTAGGCTCAGGCTGTCACCCCCTCCCCAACAACAGTCTCCAAACTTTTCCCAATTTTAATACATTACACAAATATAAAATGAGTAGATCTATCTATTCTACTTTAATTGTGATAGATTATTAAATTTATCCATGGTTATTACATATTAAAATGTACGTTTAGTAAATAAGAAATAGACTTTACATTAACTGAGAATGTTTTTCTTTCATAGACTTTAATAAGTCTTTTACACATTACGGAAACTGTTTAACATCATGCTAACCTTATTCAAACTTTTACTACCATCTAAAATATTTTAGAATCTAGACCAAAAAAAAAATGTTGATTTGTAGATGATTTTTGTAAACTCAAAAAAAATTCTCAAAAAGCACACACCTGTTTATTACCCAGTAATATATCATAATGTTATTGTAGATTATATTTTTATAATAGAACAACCCATAAAGATGGGTCTCTATAACTTTAGCAAAAACACTCATCTTTACTATTGGGTCGCCACATAGTGAGAAATTGTAAAAAGGGGTCATGGAACAAAAAGTTAAGAATCCCTGATCTAGGCCCTGTAACTGTAAATAAAATTAAATACTATAGACTATAACGTATGTGTAATCTAACCACTAGCGGATCCAGAACTTTGGAGTGGGGGGGGCGATTTTTTTCCAAACCCTAACCCTAACGCCCAGTAAACCCTAACCCTACGCATAAACGTGCATACAGTGCGCGCGCACACACACACACACACACACGCACGCACACACACACACACACACACATATATATGTATATATATATAAATATATATAAATATGAGAATAAAAAAGCAGCATTTCTCAACCTTCGGCGAAAAACAAAACAACTGGGGCAGCGCTATAAGGTTCTCTGGTGAAGTTCGGGGCGAAGCCCCGACGCCATAAGCGTTTTCTTGCTTTTTTCACTGCAGAAACGCATTCTCCTGACAAGTACAGCTCATTCTTCACAATGTAGTTCGGGGCGAAGCCCCGTCGCCAAAAGCGTTTTCTTGCATTCTTCCTTGCAGAAACGCATTCTCCTGACATCTACAACTCATTACCCATAAATGAAGTTCGGGGCGAAGCCCCGACGCCAAAAGCGTTTTCTTGCATTCTTCTCTGCAGAAACGCATTCTCCTGACATCTACAACTCATTATCCATAAATGAAGTTCGGGGCGAAGCCCCGACGCCAAAAGCGTTTTCTTGCATTCTTCCTTGCAGAAACGCATTCTCCTGACATCTACAACTCATTACCCATAAATGAAGTTCGGGGCGAAGCCCCGACACCAAAAGCGTTTTCTTGCATTCTTCTATGCAGAAACGCATTCTCCTGACATCTACAACTCATTACCCATAAATGAAGTTCGTGGCGAAGCCCCGACGCCAAAAGCGTTTTCTTGCATTCTTCACTGCAGAAACGCATTCTCCTGACATCTACAACTCATTACCCATAAATGAAGTTCGGGGCGAAGCCCCGACGCCAAAAGCGTTTTCTTGCATTCTTCTCTGCAGAAACGCATTCTCCTGACATCTACAACTCATTACCCATAAATCAAGTTCGTGGCGAAGCCCCGACGCCAAAAGCGTTTTCTTGCATTCTTCACTGCAGAAACGCATTCTCCTGACATGAAGCTTATTATTCAAAACGACCTTTTGAATAATGTTGTACTTGAAAAATATTCTAATTTGAATTTATAGGCCCATAATACATTGCAAATAAAACCGATTTGTTCCTTGAAAAGATAGGATACCCCACGTATTTAGATTTTTGCTTTGAGGATCGCCGCCGAAAAAAAACTTATTCGATAAATAGTATTCAAGAAAGCACTAGTATAAATTGTGAGTTATAGTCCCAAATTTATTTAGCTAGAAAAATATCAGATTGAGTAAAGGTTGAGAAAAGGTGACTATGAAAACGTTATTTGAGTTTAGAACTCATCTCAATCATGACTCTTATACTGAAAAATTTCGTTTGAATTCTAACTTTTCCAATGCAAAGTCTTTCTTAAAATACTTATGATAACTTCATGTGAAATTACAAAAACTCTGGAAATGGGAATGGCGGTAGAGTGAAAACGATTAATCCTCTCTCCTTTACTAATTTCTGCTAAAGATCGCATTTGGCATTAAAGAATAGGGGTGGGGCGATTCGATATAAGAATTTAATTTATAGTATATATAAATTATATTAGTAACAGATTTTTTTAATTTTGTAATTTCTTAACTATAACACAAAAAGAAAAAGTATTGATTTGTCCGATGGGGGAAATGCGATTGCATGTATCGCCCCTCCCATCTGGTACAACCCTTTTTCATTTAAATTTACTAATGATACAATTTGAGATTAGAGTGTGGTACGACATATTTACAATGGGTCACATATCAATACGTAGTTTATATTATATAGATATTCAACTAATTTTATTCACAAACTATGATTCTCCACAAAAGTAGGACCGCCCCCCCCCAGCACTCAGAGGGCTAGAGTGGGGAGGGCAGTACATGCAATCGCCCCCCCCCCCCCCTCACCCCACCGAATCGGCCAAAATACCAGAAAGGGAGCGACATAATATAAAATTTATATATTAATTCAACTAATTTTGTTCACAAACTATGATTTCTCCATAAAAACGGACCGCCCCCCCCCCACTCAAATGGTTTAGGTGGGAAGGGCAGAAGAGGTATTCGTCCCCCCCCCCCCCCCCCCCACCAATCGGCAAACAGGCAACGACATAATATAAAGATCGGTTAAAATATCAATAACAAGTTACAGTGATATAGATATTTAATTGATTTGTTAGCAGGCTGTGATTTCTACCAATAAATTGGACCGCCCCCCCCACTCGAAAGTGTAGGGGGGGCGGAATTGATACCATCGCCCCCTCCCGACTCCACCAAATCGGCCAACATACTAGAAGGGGGGGGGCGAAATAATCTAAAAATATGTTGAAATATAAATAATTAGTATATATTTTTAACATAAGTAATAAATTTGTATACAAATTGTGTGAATCCTATACTAAAGTTCGTCCGCCCCCCCCCCCCCCCTGGGGGGGGTGGGGGGGGGGGTCGGCCGAGTGGGGGGGGCGATCGCCCCTACCGCCCCCCCCCTGGATCCGCCAGTGAATCTAACTAGATATAGAAGACAATCTAGTTGTGCTTTTATTACTTTGTCTTTGTAAAGTTTCCCTTTCAGACCGTGTGGTCTATATGGGCAGATGATGTAAAGGTCCTCTGTTTCTGTGACCTATAAGCTAGACTAGAGTCAAGATATCTACAAATTATTTAGTAGTGGCTATTGCTCTGGGTAATGTTTAACTGATAAAGATTGTCCAGTTAAAAATAGAATCTAGAACTATACTATAGAATATATAGTCAATGACATTATATATAGATCTATCTAGATCTAGAGTGAGTGTAATATCAATTAAAATTAATTTCTGCTACTTAAAAATATGGGTTTAACTTGGCAAATTTTATCTTAATAAGTACTTTAAAAAATGTTTCTTTAATTAAACAAGATCTACTGTTCAAAAACAATAACCATAGTTTCATGGCTGCATCTACTGTAGAAGGCGAGGGTAGTTTTGATGGCATTGTTACTTACCATCTGCGTGACATCAATGCTGAGTTGGTTGAGGAATGGCAACATGCTTTTAGTGAATACAGCGATTCAGTCAAGGTAGGTTTTTTTGTTTTTAAATCTATAAATCTAGATTTTACACCAACACCAAACATTGCAGTATTATACATTATAAATAATTTATTTTTATACATTACTAGTAGTAGGTGGTCTTGTTTAAAACTGTAGGATCTAAATTTTTACAGCTTCTAGCTGTTACATGCATTTAAAATACTTTTTTTTTCTATAGGTGTTAGCATTATCTTTGTTAGATAATAATAATAATCTTTATTATCCGTAAAGAAATTTGTCTTACAATTTGTGCATTACACCAAACAAAAAATATTATAACTATAAGAAACCAAAATGTACATTCACACCAGACTCACTCATAATTTACATGTGACAAAGTTTATACCAGATTGTTCTTATTTAATGATTTGATTGCCAGGGGAACAAAAGAGTGTTTGTGTCTGTTTGTCTTTGCTATCGGTATCTTGTATCTCTTTTGTGATGGTAAAATCACAAAATCCTGACACAAAGGGTGATCCTTTATTTCAAGGATCTTGTTAGCCTTTTTATAGATGTTTGTCTCAAACAACTGCCCAAATGGGGTTTGTTTTTTGCCAATGATTCTGCCAGCAGCATTTAGGATTCTATGAAGTTTATTTTTATTTTTAATGCTGAGATTGCCATACCAGGCAGTGATATTGAAACTTAAAATATTGCAGATGTGAGCGTGATAAAACATAGCCAAGGCCTTTTCGCTAACATTAAAAGAGGACAGTTTTCTTAGTAATCGTAATCTTTGCTGCCCTTTTTTGCTGATATAATCAGTATTTGCAGTAAAATTTAGTTTATTGTCTAGGATAGTACCAAGGTATTTAAAGGTTTGCACAATTTCAATAGTCTCTCCAGCTACAGAAACAATATCATTTTCCTTCTTGTCCCTACGAAAATCGATGTTTATGTAAATGTTTATATGGTAATGTGGGCTTTGTATTGAAGGATTCCAAAGAGTTATTAGATTGAACTACTGGCTGTTCAGGGGCCAAAAAATGCGTTTCATTTTAAAAGGAGTTTGTGTATTGTGTGTGGGGGGGGGGAGGTATAGTGCAGGCAGACGAAAAGTGTTTGTGCATACTCAACCATAGTGCAGCATGGGTATCAGCTCATACATACTAAATTTATGTAGTTCCCTCACTGTTTCAGTTTTATCACAAATGATCCCAACAAGGAGCAATACAATTTTATGAAATGTACACATTATTTACCATGTACTTGGAACGACCAAGCACTTTCATGTTTGAAAATAAGCATGAGTGAAATAACATAGATGAATGTTTTTTTTTTTTTTTTTGTTGCATTAATATTTAAAATTAAATTATACATAGTGTTGAAATGCAGGACGTACCATACATAGGATACAATATAATGCAACTGTCATAATACATTTGTTATATGGCATATCATTAGAGACATGACAATTACTTCATATTATTTATATTCATGGGACAATGTATTTTATCTTTATTTGTGTTATATATATTTATATATATTATTTATATTCATGGGACAATGTGTTTTATCTTTATTTGTGTACTTAATCATTTGAAACAAAATATAGATTAAATTCTCTCTATTATTTTTCTTACCAGATATCTCAAGGAGATATTTTTAATGATGCACCAGCAGCTGATGCCATTGTAAGTACTAAGTATTTTCCATTACTATATAGGTAATGATGTGCTTCACATTGTAGATCAAAACACCCCAGACTCGTTTGTATCATAAGTGGAGATTTCAACAACCTGTCTATTGACAACACACTGCCAAACTACAGCCAATATTTCTCCCTCCCCACGAGTCAAACGCTCGACAAATGCTACGTAAACATTAAGCAAGCTTACAAATGTAAAAAGTTTGTTCCCACTTCTAGATTCTGACCATACAGTCATCCATCTTATAACTAATTTCAAAATGACTCTTAAAACAACAAAGAGAGTAATAAAAACATTCAAGATGTGGTACAAAGAGGCTGCAGAAACATGAAAAAGATGCATTACAAATACTAACTGGGATGTCTCTATTGAGAACTGTCTAGACATCAATGACCTGACAGAAGCTGTTAACTCATACCTATTATTCTGTGAGGAGTTAACAATTGAAACAAAAACAATACAAGTTTCTGAAAATAAGAAGCCCTGGGTGAACAATAAGATCAGGCATCTTAAAATTGAAAAGAAATGAAAGCATTAGGCTAACAACCAAGAGTTTATAAATGCTTTAAAGACCAGCTTAGGCACCAACTTGCTTTAGCTGACATGAAAGAAAGCAGCTTGATGCAGGTGAATGAGACAACTGGAGATCGCTTCCAAAGGCCTTGGGATACACGTTTGATACTGAAAATTCACTGCTGAGGACAGATGTAGACAAATGTAGACGGCAAAAAGAGAATGTAAATATACCACTGGCGGACAATGGTCACTAAATGTGGAAAATATGTATTTCGCAGCTGGGGCTGTGTTTCCATGGGAAATACTGCACTCCTCACTAATCTTTGCACTAGAAGACAAGCCTTAATATTAAATAAACAAGCAATTGCTTGTAAGATAACTTCTTCAAGTTACAATGATTCATTTAAAAATTAGTGCTGTTCTATTTTACATTAATTTTTGATCAGGTTTGTTTTTAAAGAGACCAATAATCTGAAAACCAAATAGTTCATGTTAAATTAAGTTACCAAAATTAAATGAAGTTAAACAACGAAAATATGAATACACCTAAGTAGGGACTTTGTGTTACATACACAAACTATGTGGCAGCACCGATCGGTGAACCCTACTATTACACTTGATCTAGCATAGCTGAAAAAAATACAAACTGCATAAATCAGTAATAGGCAAGTGACATTTATTATCAACAGCTTTTGTTAGGGAAAAACAGTGATTTATTTTATAAATTAAAGGGCATGCTTTAAGCAAATCCTTAAGTTTTTCAGAACAATGAAGTAGAAAATAAATCCTATTTTCAATAGCAAACTTCATTTTTGAGATAATTCAAAAGTAGTTATCTTTTTTTTCAGACAATATTTCAGAAATATTATATGTAAACTAAATATGGCAGACAGACAGCATAAGTTCAATAGAGATATAATTTTGATTACACTCTTATCAAATTATTTTTAATGTTAACTTCTCAGTTGTCCAGGGAGATCACTAGCAATTCAAACTAGTTAGCTATTGAGTTACAGTTTAAATACATACTTTTATTTTCTAATAGTTAGAAACTAGGCCTATATTATTGGATTTTGATTTTTAAAAAACTTGTCAGGTTAAGCACAAGCTCAATATTGCTGTTTCTCATGGATATAAAATCTTGAAAAGAACTTCAGAACTAGATAATAATTTTTGTTCCAGTAACAAAGCACTGTATTGTATTGTAACAAGTACAGTTTTAACTCTGTTGTATTAATTATATACCAAACTTAGGCATGTTGATAATGTAGAAAACATACATAAGTTTCATAAGAAGAATCCTGTAATATTCATTAATATTTTTTCCGGTAAATTAATTGCCAATAATCCAAAACATTGAAAGACTAAAGAAATGTTATTTATAGACGTTTAACAATTCTATTTCAGGTTTCTCCTGCCAATAGTTTTGGTTTCATGGATGGAGGAATAGATTGGATTTATTCCAAATATTTTGGCTGGCAAATGTAAGTCTTTAGTTATTATTGTTGTAGCTTCAAGCTTCATTAGTACTCGATCTATGCTAGTTGTTTTAGAATGAATACAACATACATTCTAAAAACCTGTCCTTAAATACGTTAATTTACTTTAAGGCAAAATCGGTTGCAAAATGTCATAAGGGAAGAATATCATGGAGAGTTGCCAGTGGTAAGTAGAGTGTAGGTGTGAACATTTAAAGCTGTTGTCAGAGTTCATTGTTAAATGAATGTTAATTTTGTACTAATAATTTTTTTTTGGCATTTTAATGAGCAAAAGTAAATGATAGATGGTTGCTTGGTCAAGCGGTTTGGGTGCTGGGCTGTCGTTTGGACTTATCAATGGTCCCGGGTTCAAAACTTGCCTGCTTCCTTCCCCCGTCGTCCTGCAGTAGGTTTGGACTAGGATGTAAATTATCTTCAGCTCTGAAGGAACATCCGAAACAAGTGAAACATTTTTACAAACAACATTTAAAAACAAAAAAAAATAAGTAAGTTTTTCTGTGAATAAAAAATGGTCAGAGTTCAACCTAGTTTTTACATGACTTGACTAACTTAGTCCTTTTGACTCTTACTGGAGCATAGAGCTGCAACAGTACAGGCTCTGTTCTGAACCATACTACTCAGTTGAGTGTCCATCATGCCATCTTTGCTTCTTGGTATTCTTCTTCAGCTTTATTGCTGCTGAGCTGTGCCAAGGAAAAATAGTGTGCTGTTTTCTTCAGTTGTTCAGCACTGCCATACAGGGTGTTGGTTATGTTGGGCTGGAGTGGAAGTAGGGTCTGCCAAAGGTGGATTTGAAAGGGGCATTCAAAGAGGATATGGTTTACGGTTTCATAAGGGTGGGCGCAGTGTCTACAAAGGGGGAGTTGTGTGGAATTTATTTTGTTCAGATGGTAATTTAACAGAGGTGTGTGTCCTGTTCTTAGTTGGAAAATTGTAGATTGTTCTTTGCGGGGGAGGAAGTTAATACTGTCCAGTTCTTGGTCTTCAGATTTCCTCCATGTTAGCTTTGGTCTTCCAGACTTTCTCTTCCCCTGTGGCTTCCTGTCTAGAGCCTGTCTGCTGCTTTTCACTTGTGAGCCCAATGGAGACCAATCATTATATAAGGCCTGAACACTGACCAGCCACGTCACAATCTGTGGGCAGTTTAGACCAAAAGCTCGTTGCCATGTGCAGGTCTGTATGACATGGCAGTGAGCTATTAATCTAAACTGCCCACAGGTAGTGACAGTGCAGGCCAGTATTGAGGGCTTCTCTAACAGATGGTCTCGGTCCAATCCAGCCCCAATTTTTAGGGTTCTGGCTTTTGAAAAGTAAAAATATTAGGTAATTGACAATGACTTAAAAAGCAGTTACAACACAATAGCCAGCACTAAAATGTTCTTGTGAGACTTGCTGGAATGACAAAAAGTACAATCTTTAGTGTTGATTACTGAGTCCTTGGTTTGTAGCTCCAAACAGCAAGTACAGTTAAATGAGTGTAGGGCATTATATTCTTAATGTAGAACTTGAAGTAAACTTGTTCTTTCTAAAAACGGAATAAAACTTTTAGTTACAAATATAAAACAGCCTCAATGTAGGTGTAAGAAGAAAGACTCATGAAATAATGCTATTTTGAACAAATGAAATAAAATATAACTCACTCTAAAAAAATACATCGATGGCTGCCTGGTCGTGCAGTATGTGTGCTAGACTGATGTCAGTCATCTTGATAATCCCTGATTCATACCCCGCCAGCTGCCATCCCCCTGCAAGAGGGTTGGACTAGGAAGTAGGTTATCCTCAACTCTGAAGGAACTTTTGAAACATGTAAAACATTTTTTTAAATTTTACAAAACAAACACATTTTGCTGCCAATCATCTCTTGCTTGTATTTCCTTTTTCAAATGTCACACCCCTATTTATTAATGAACTATGGCAGACTACCTCATGCTTTCATCAAAATCTATTCATCTTAGACAACTAAACCATCCACCCACCTTAACTCGTGATTGCATCAGAAACACACACATACCACTCCATAACACCTAGGGCAGCGGTTCTCAACCTTTTATGCTCGACTACCCCTTTTTACAATCCACCACTCTGCCGCGACCCCCCCCCCCCACACACACACACATACAGTAATAGAAGAGTAGAAAATTTTCGATGGTCTTAGGCGACCCCTGGCAAATCGTCATTCGACCCCCAAGGGGGTCACGACCCACAGGTTGAGAACTCCTGACCTAAGGGAAAGAAGACAGATAGAAGCTGTTGGATCATATTATAACCCTACTATACAACCTAACTTCATAATGCAACTGTAGAAACAAACTGTTCAACCAAGTCGTTTAGCCCTCCTATATAAACTAATTGTTTGTGTAGTGTATCTAACTGTACAATGCTAAGATTTGAATGTAAGTGAATTAGAAAATGACTGCATGCAGACCAAGTTATCCTAAATTCAGATTTCATTGTATTTCATTTTATCTAATAATATTAAACATTTTTTAAAATCATTTTTTACAGGGTCAAGCTATAATTATACCTGCCTATGACCCTAGTATACAAACACCAGACATTGAACCGGACTATAATGAAGGAGTAGCTATAAAATATCTGATCAGTGCTCCCACTATGAGAGTTCCTGCTATTGTATCGGATACTGTGAATGCTTATCTGGCCTTCAGGGCAGTCATTCTTGCAGGTACATGGCATTTAAACATAAAAAATTGGAATTTGATAGTTTTAATCAATAAAAAAAATGCCTGAAATCCATTTTTTATTTATATTCTTGCTAGCTTCAATCATTTTTTATTGATAGGTCTAGACTTTAAGTCACATTTGAAGTCTTTTTTAATTAAAATTATCATTTAAATGATAAATATTGACTATAAGAATTGTAGATGATTTGGATGGCTGCCTTGTCGTGCGGTTGTCTTGATGGCTGCCAGGTTCAAACCCATGCCCGCTGCCATATCTCATCGTCCTGTGAGGGGTTTGGACTAGGTTGTAGATTATCTCTAACTCTAAAGGAACATCTGAAACTTGTAAAGCATTGAAAAAAAAACTAAACATGTTTTATTCTATCTTCATAAAAGGGAACTAAGTGATAAAAAAAAATACAAAATACTCTCAAAAGTTTTTATTGCTCCAAAGCTGCTCTCTTCTACTTCCAGTCAAAAAACACAACAGCAGTAAGACTCTGTCGTACATAAGAAGTGTTCTTGTGCCTGGATTAGGAACAGCTGTTGGGAAGATGCCAAAAAAGAGATGTGCCTTTCAGGTCAGTTCAGACTACATTTGTTTCTATTAGCATACAATACCCAGCATTGCCTGGGCTAATTTAAAAACCCAAAAAATAAGAATTATCAAATGTTCTCGGATATTTTAGCCATGATTTCACTTTAAAAAAAAATTATTTAACAATGAGCTATATCTTATTATTATAGAACTCAATAGGAACACTTTAGGAGAGTACAGAGACTGTCAAAGAAAAAAGATATTAAATTTGTGGTAATAATTTTTTAAAAAGTGGATGTAAAAAGACAATTAAACTTTATTAATAAAAAGTTATTGAATTCATTAAAAGTAAACTTTCCAATAATTAGATAATGAACTTTGAATAATTTAATGATTGGGCAATATTTATCTACTCTACTTTATCTAGTGTTTGTGACCACATTTCGGATAGGTAATGGTAAACAAAATGGCAGGGCTACTTTTTTTAAAAGTTTGGAGTATAGATAATGTAGCATTGTAACAACTCTTGTCTACTCTGGCAACTCGTTTACATGTCTCAACCTTCACTTCATGTCTAACAAATAAAGATGTTGAATCTGATAATATGAACTCATTCAAGTCCTATATAACATTATAATGTAGTCTTTAGAAGCAAAGCTGTTTTATATTCAAGCACTGTTAAGATATGAAAGCAGTTATTTGGTAAAGTTTGGCAATATGTTAAGAGAGATAATATGAATAGCGTTCAATAATGAGTCCCTATAATATTTCACTAGTGTATATTATGTATATTAAATTTAAAAACCCCTCCTTATCATTGCATTTTTTATTTTGGTATTGATTCAATTGATTTTGTGCTGGAGGGGAGGATGAAGCATTCAGCTCCAATCTTATCAGCTACATTCATGCTTGTAGGTTGTTTAACCAAACTCAATGGCCTCTTTACAATTCCAGTGCTAGAACTATGTAGATCCAAAAACTATTCAAGTTTTTAAAGACTTTCTTTTTGCTTATGACTGAAGAGAATATTGAAATGGTCTAAACTTTTAAGCATCTCAGTATTGTCATACAATGATAAATTATAAGTCTCTACTAATACATTTTATATCACAAAAAAGGTACAAATAAAATCAAGACTAGCAGGAAATTCTGTGGCATTTTACATCTCGAGAGACGATCTTTTCCCTTTGCAACTTCATGTGTGACTAAAGAGGCCAATCCTTGATACACAGCTGCGATCGCAGGTTGGGCATATATAATCACTAGGCGCCGCTGCATTTTCACCCTTCTTTCTGCTTCTGTTGTGTATGACATCTGCAATCTGTGACCCTTCCTTTATGCTCTCTCTCCATGTGGATCTGTCCAGTGCCACCTCTTCCCAGTTGCCAGTGTCGATTTTGAAGAGCTTCATGTCGCGTTTGCATACATCCGTATACCATAAAAGTGGGCGACCAGCGGCTCTCCTGCCTTCTATTAGATCGCCATACAGGATGTCCTGTGGAAATAATGTTCCTATTTAGTGTTACAAAAAATGACAAACACTTATCAATGTTTAAAAAGACTAGATCTGCAGTATTTTAAGTTTCTACATCTCTACCTAGCTTTGCAATCTGAACACTAAAATAAAATAAAATAATAATAATGATTATTTAATTTATATGGCACTCTTAACAAACTTAATGTAGGCTGATGGCGCTATGATAACATAACTGACATAAACATGAGAGTTAAAATGACAAATTAAAAAAAAATTTGAACAGATAGGCTTTATTGTTCTTCTTGAACATGATGAAGTATCGTGCTTGTCTGAGCTCAATGGGGAGTTCCAAACCCTATCCAAATCTTAAATTCTCTAAGTAAGATCATTTGCAATTAACAAGCTCCATTTGGACACTTATTTGAGACAAAATTTTTTAGAAAAACTTACAGATTTTAAACATAAAAATAAACACTTAAAAACCCACTCATTTGGGCATGAGTTTAACCATTTTCCATAACAATCCTAGTCACCAATAACAAAATTAAAGTCACAAGAACTCTTCAGTTCCAATGGCAATTAAATTATTGAATAAAATCTAATTTCTGACTGTATAATCTCTATATTTAATATTGGAATGAGACTGTTAAATGAATGTACATTAGGTTTGTATCTTTTTAATGTATTGATATTTATAATAATAATAATAATAATAAGGCTTGTCTTCGAGTCTGAAGATTAGTGAAGAATGCAGTATTTCCCGTGGCTGCACAGCCCCAGCTGTGACCTGCATATTTTGCCACATCCAGGGCAAGGTTATTTATAATACGCTATTGTTAAATATCCTTCAGTATAGAAATATTATTATATTATTATAGTAATAATAAATATAAAGAAGATTAATGTTTATTGTTCAGATGCTTCAAGCCTATGAAACATTTGAAAAGTCCAAACATAAATTCAGAATTCATCCTGACTCTCTTTGTGTTGTAGACGATGATGATTATAAAATGTCTTCTGTAAGTAAATGTTTTTTTTATGAGTTTAGCCTGTTCATTTACTTGTAATTTGTCAAAGCATTAATGAAGCTTTGTCTTAAAAAATTGGGGAAGATTAAGGTTTCATTAGGATATGATCTTAGAACTTAATGCTGCTAATGAAAGAAAGTCATCTGCTTAGGATGAGGTGGGGAAACCTGGTCTTCCTGTCCAGCCCACTGTCATCCCCTGCAGTACTGCAGGAGATAGTTGTCATGTGCATATGGAGTGGGTTCTTTGTAAGGTGTGTTTTTTTGTTTTGCTTGGGTAGCAGATTCTTGGCTGGAGCTTTCTGTTTGTTGTTTTTTTCCCAGTATTGGGCACCCAGGCTTGGGACTCTGCTGGTCAAGCCTGATCTGTATTAGTATGGACCCTACTTGGCCAGTATCCATTGGGTTGTGGGCAGTGGACTGTTTGCACTGCGACTAAGGTGTGCTTGCATGTTAACGATGTTGTATATTTGCACATGCCTCAGGTGTGCTTACCTAGTATTAATCATTATTTATAAACACCATTTATGTCACATCCTATCATTGAACCATTAAACCTTTGTTATATAAACTCTTGTTGTTAGCTAGTATACGTTAACATATTGTTCTTTTGTTAGTTACATAATATATTAACTGATAGACTGTCAGGGGTGCCCGGGCAGCCAAGCCATGACCAAAATTACAGCTCCGACAATTGTCATTTCTAAAGAAGCATCCTAAACATGTTAAACAAAAATGAAACATCTCTTTTATTTGATTTGCTCTTTTCTAGAGTCCTTCAATGTTTGTAATACAGTATTTGTGAATGACCTACATTTGTCTTTACAAGAAGTCAGTGCTGCCCACTAAACTCACATTTAACCAAATAACCATCCTGTTGGAGGATTGAGCTAGGGTGTAAAAATACAGAATTTCGAAGGAACATCTGAAACATGTAAAACTATAGAACAAAAAGTAGAGTTATGTCAACCTTATGCTTCACTAGAAGGAACAAGATGTTCTTCTATCACTTAAATTACTTCTGTTTCATCTCTTTTACATCATTTTCAACACATTTCATCATTGTTAAATTCCTGTTTTTGTCTCTTTTTTTTTTTTTTTTTTTACATATGTCCCAAGATATACTAATGACATTTAAATCATGTACTTTAAAAATGTGACATCCTACATCATACACTACATTTAGACTTTTGTCCTTGCAATAATTTAAAACAAAATCTTTTTCAAGCTTTAAAATTAGGTGGAAACATTTTTTAAATCTCTATTTTGATTGTATTTCAAGTAAAATATGAAATTTTCTGCTTATAAAATAATTATCTTTTGTTAATAAACTTGAAGTCAATAGTATTTGTTTTATTCTTTTATTTTCAACACTTTCAAATTTTTGTTTTTCCATTTTATAGAACTGCAACCTGGTAATTACTACGCAAGTTATTCTAGAAATGACTTTCTCTACCTAACCTATGGCTTTATTTCTAGATTTAGATCTGTGGGATGGTGCACGCTTGTTTGCCTACAATTCAAGATTTCAAAATATTTCATTTGAAAAGTTTTTAAAATATTCTTTTTTTTTTTTCACAGTATAACTAAAAGGCTGGAACATTCCTTCATTTTTGATCAAGTGAAATTTTAATGAAACTACACATTTTGTGTCACACAACCGAACATTGTTGTTTCTTGCTTGACTTTCGGCTGCTGGATCACTAAAAAAAAGAACGTCTTCTTGACTTTTGGATCTCTACTAAAATGTAAACAAGTTTTACTCATAACGATTAGCAATTATTTGATGAATTAAGAAATATTTTTTTTTTATACTTTTTGTGTGACATTGTCACCTTTTTTTTCTTTCTTTGTTAGCTGTTGAAAATTTTTTTTGGATCCAAACTTTTGTTTAGAAATTAATACATGAAGATCTACACATAGATATAAATGTGTGAATGATTTAAACAGAAATTACAATAATTAGCCAAAGCATATACTTGAGGAGTTGTTACTGTTTGGAGGTACCCAATTTATCTATGAAAATAATGGCCATGTTGTAAGCCACAAGAATGAAAGGTATTACAGTGGAGGTGCTAATTGTTATGTTGGGTTACTATAGGATTGCGTCGACAGTACAATTTTTTCTTATAAAGTTCTTCCAATGACACAAACACTAATGTATGCCAAAAGTTTAATGAATGACTAGAACATTTTACTGTTTATACTTTTCATTCATGTCTTCCAGAATCCCCTTTCTGTCATTTACTAGCATTGACGTCAGCTACTTTTAACTGCACTTCAATATCTGATTGGTCCATTATTTATGAACAGGTGAATAAGGCCCTGAATTTTCATTGACCTTAAACTTCTGGAATAAAGTCACAGCTAACTGTTGTATCGATTAATGACACTAATAAGTTCAGAAGTGAAAACCTAGAATAGACCTAGACTCAATATGTTCATCTTGCTGGATGTAAGCAAAGCATTCATGTCTGCTTGATGCTACCATACAAAACCATTCTACACTGTTCTTTTCAGAAACCGAATGACCATAAGCTATGCAATCTGGCTTCTATGTGTCACACTCTTTAGCTTACATACATCTTATTTAAGATCAAACTGACAATTGTATGGGCAAAGCTTTCCTTATTAATTATTTGATACTTTATGCCTGAGAGTTAAATTTTGTTAAAAATCTCACAGATAGCTATAATTTTATTGTTGAATGAAATAAGTTGAAATAGTTTCCAAAGATAAAAGTTATTATTATATATTCCATGAAATACTTTGTATGCCATATTGTGCTAGGCCTTTTTTCTTTTGACATACATGTCCATTAGAAAAAAACATTTTTTCTTAAGTTTTTAAGGTACTAAGTTAAGTTGTTCAGTATAATAACTCCGTCCTCATAACCTGGTCTTATTTGAACTGCTACTAAAGAGTTTTACATGTATTTATTTATCTTACCAAACAGAATAAGAAAAAACATTTTTAGCATTGCTTGAATGCATATCTTATCAAATCATGTTGCAAGCTTTGATTCATAATTTCATTATTTGTGATTCTATGAGAATTTTTAATTTATCACAACACTTGAGCATTTCGTCAAAGTCATAGCTTTATCATGAATAAAATATGATGTGATTATTTATTCTCATTTGTTTATTACATTGTGCTTTCACTTTAATTTCAATGTTTTAAATGTTTTTTAAAATAAAATAAAACCATATTAAAAAAAAAAACTCTTAGCATTCTTTGATTCACTTCCTTTCAGAATACATGTACAACTTCAGCTGTTTATTAAAATCTCCTTCAGTACCTAGTGGGCAATGGAACATACAAAAAGCCTCTTATTGTGAACATTATTTAATGAGGCTGTTATGTGCTTCGACAAAATGATCTTAGTTTGATTTCAACTTATAACATTACTTTTATATAACATTAAGCTTTGTATGATGCTAATATCAGAAGATTGTTTGATATAGTGACATCTAATTTCACAAGACTGTTTGTTTGATACAGTGACATCTAATTACAGAAGACTGTTTGTTTGATACAGTGACATCTAATTTCACAAGACTGTTTGATACAGTGACATCTAATTTCAAAAGACTGTTTTATACAGTGACATTTATGAACATTCCTCATTGGCTTTTGATGTCCAACTGAAGTTCTGTCTTATCAGTAAATCTTTCATCCCACATCCCTATCACTTTTTGATTATCTTTTTAGTTGACACCACTAAATTAAAGAAACACATTCACATAATCAGCAACTTTCCTATAAGTATCTTCCTATAAGTATGTCTGTCTGTGGCATTTTTTGTCTGGAGAGACGATCTTTTCCCTTTGCAACTTCTTGTGTCACTAAAGAGGCCAATCCTTGATACACAGCTGCGATCGCAGGTTGGGCATATATAATCACCAGGCGCCGTTGCATTTTCACCCTTCTTTCTGGTTCTGTTGTGTATGACATCTGCATCTGACCCTTCCTTTATGCTCTCTCTTCATGTGGATCTATTCAGTGCCACCTCTTCCCAGCTGCTAGTGTCAATTTTGAAGAGCTTCATGTCGTGTTTGCATACATCCGTATAACGTAAAAGTGGGCTACCAGCAGCTCTCCTGCCTTCTATTAGATCGCTATACAGAATGTCCTGTGGAAGTCGACCTACTAGCATTCTACGAACGTGACCAGGCAAGGCGTCTGCTGCTGATAACAGAGCGGACATAAACGAAGGTGTGTTTCTCCATACAAGATTCTCTGGAAAACTATTTAATGTATCAAGGCTTCGGACAAAAACCAAGGTTAGGAAGCTACTCATCAGAGAACTCCTGTATGCTAATCATGCAGCTATTGTGGCTGATTCTGATATTCAGCTACAGTCCCTGGTTGACAAACTATCTGCTGCTTGCCAGAAGTTCGGCTTAAACATCAGTCAAAGCCTAGGCAATGACCACCATGTCACGGTTGCAGAAAAGAATCTGGGACAACATATTGCTGACTAGCAGTACTAAAGCCCTAGTCTACCGGACCTGTGTGTTGAGCACCTTGCTGTACGGAAGTGAAACATGGTCAACCTACTCATGGCAGGAAAATAAGCTGAAAGTCTTCCACCTCCGATGCCTAAGGCGGATCTTTAAAACAAGGTGGCAAGATTTTTAACCAATGAGGAAGTGCTATAAGTATGTAACGAAAATAAAATAGAGAGAGAGACTTACTATCTCATATGTAATAAGTTTTTTTTTCTTTTTTTTTTTTTTGTGTGTAGCTTAGATTATGCTTGTGCTAGGTTTCCCCTTGGTATTGACCTGCGCAAGCAAATTACCATTTTCAAAATACTGAAACTGAACGCAGGCTGGAGGAATTGTTTTTCAGTGTGAAATACTGCACTCCTCCTTAATCTTCAGACCTGAAGTAAAGCACTAGCGGATCCAAAACTTTGGAGGGGGGGGGGGCGAATTTTTCTCCAGTAAAACCTAAAACATAAACGCGTGTACAGCATATATACAAAAGCGTTGTTTCTCAACCTTTGACCAAAAAAAAAAAAAAGCCACGTTGAGCCTTTTCTTGACAGCTAGGGGGTCTGGGAAAGCGCTGTAATCAAAAGCGTTTTCTTGTTTTCTTCACAGCAGAAACGAATTCTCCTGACATCTACAGCTTATTCATCTTATTCAAAAAGAACCTTTTGAAAATGTTTTACTTGAAAAATATTCTAATATGAATTTACAGGCCCTTACTAGTAACTACAAAGCAAATACAACCGATTTGGTCCTTGAAAAGATAAGATACCCCACATATTTAGATTAAGACTTTGAGGATCGCCGCCGAAAAAAAAATTATTCGAAAAATAATATTATTTAAAAAAGCTCATTTGTAAGTGATACATTTTGTTCAAATAGGCATGTTTGTAACTTTGTTTTGTTACAGAACTATAATTCAAAGCACTAAACAAAAAGTTTCGGAAGTGGATGAGAAATTAAGGGGGCCAATTAGATTTTACTCTAATTTTTTTTTTCTTTTTTTGCACTTATCGGATTCAAGTATATATTGTATATAAGTATAATAATAATAATTCCAATAGAACAATATCAGTTTGAGTAAAGGTTGAAAAAAAGGTGACTAGGAAAATAGGCCTAATATTTGGGTTCAGAACTTATCTCAATTGTTACTCTTATAATAAAATATGAATTCTAAATTTTCCAAAAGAAAGTTTTTCTTAAAATAACTAAGATAAATTCGTGTACAGTTACATAAACTCTGTCACCATGTTTGGCTATTCTGTTTTAAAACGTCATGTTTTCCTCTGGTTAGGGGAGAGGGGCGGTAGAGTGAAAACGTTAATCCTCGCTGCTTTTTATAATTTTTGCTAATGATTGCCTTTGGCATTAAAGAATAGGGGTCGGGCGACTCCATAAAAGAATTTAATTTATAGCATATATAAATTATATTAGTGACATTATTTTTAAATATTGTAATTTCTTAACTAAAATACATAAAGAAAAAAGTATTGGTTTGTCCGATGGGGGGGGGGGGGGAAGGCGAATACATGTATCGCCCCTGCCACCTGGTGCAACCTTTTTTCATGTTATATTTAGTAATGATAAAATTTGAGATCAGAGTCTGTGTGCGACATACAATACAAATGGGCTTAATATGTATCTTATATTATATATAGATATTCAACTAATTTTGTTCACAAACTATGATTTCTTCATAAAAATAGGACGAGTGGGGAGGGCAGTAGAAGCTATCGCCCCCCCCCCCTCACCGAATCGACCAAGATACCAGAAGTCACTGAGAAGTGTATATAGTAATTCAACTAATCTTGTTCAGAAACTATGATTTCTAAATAAAAGTAGGACCGTATGGACATGTATGTCAAAAAAAAAAAAAAAGAAAAAAAGGCCTAGCACAATATGGCATACAAAGTATTTCTTGGAATGTATAATAATAACTTTTTTCTTTGGGAACTATGTGAATGTATTTTATTCAATAATAAAATTATAGCTATGACTGTGAGATTTTTAACAAAATTTAACTATCAGGCATAAAGCATCAAATAATTAATAAAAATTAAATAATTAATAAGGAAAGCTTTGCCCATACATTTGTCAGTTTGATCTTCGAGTTAGAAGATTAATTAGGAATGCAGGACTACGCAGGATGAAAAAAAAGCTACAACAAACTATTTCTGCTTCTGAACAGTTTGCCGGACTAAGCTTGTTGAGAGAATACAGCTGAAATCTGTAACTGGCTTCTAAATGAACGACAGAATCTAATTCATGGAAGAATAAAACATTTTTTTCTGTTATTAAATCTAATATTTCTATTTACACTTGGTCTGTCAATTATAAATATCAATACTAAAAAAAGATTACAGAAATTCCCGTTTTGACAGAAGCCTCTAGGACTTTTAGTTTAGTACTACATATAGCCTAGTTTCTTCTCAGAAAAAGACACTTCTCGACTGGTAAGAAACAATGTCTTTAATATATTTGTTTTGATCTTGAAGACTTGTATATTTGGTAGTTAACAAACGACGTAGCTTGGTGCTGCCCTATAATATATCGTGTGACCGAGGTAAAACAAATTTCGTTCTTTAATACTAGTTATATTAACATAACTTATTGATCTTCTTTTAAAGCCCACGACACCAATGATAACGCAGGTCCTATCTGTGTTTAGTTTACCTTAGTATACAAACACTAGGTGAACACAGGCCTATATATTATAAGTAGGGTTGATGTGGTATGTGGACGCTTGGAATCTGTATAGTCATCTTAGTTAATTGTAATACAAAACATAAAAATGTTTATTCTTGCATTGTTAAACCCTATTTTAAATAGGTCAATATGGAGAAATAACTCAATTGATCAGTCATCTGTTATTATGTAATGAAAAGCATTTGGGGGGGGGGGGATAACGAAAGGGGATGGGAGGTCAACAATTTCATTTTGTCTGCAGATATGTTAAAGGGAAATCTTATTTCGAACTATTGTAGACCCAAAATATATTTTTTTGTCCGGTGATAGGTGAGAGATGAATGAGTCATGGCCCTTTACAGGAATATATTTGATTTTATTTGGTTAATATCCAAACATGTATTTAGAACCACATTGAAAATACAACTTTTTTTTTTTTTCGTTGTTCGATGATAAAGTGTCCAGCTTCGTACCACAGCTATCTAAACATCATTTCTTTTTATAGAAAAATAAGATAGTTTGTATACAAAATTAATTACTTTTCTTAATTAATACTAATTATTTTTTAAACCATTTTTTGCATCATTTCGCCCCCCCCCCCTGATATGTTGACCGATTCTGTTGGGTGTGTGTGGGGGAGGGGCGGGTGCCTCTACCGCCCCCGACCCTAGACCTTCGGGTGGGGAGATTGTTTAGGCTAGTTGTTGTGGAAGAAATCACAGTTTGTGAACACAATTTGTTAAAATATAATCTATGCTACATAATTACATATTAATGTTTTCATTTACAAGTTGGACCGTGGTCTGTTTTCATGTACGTTCGTTCCTTTTGGGTGGGGTGGGGGAGTGGTGGATGTATTTTATTAGAAAAATTATATTGTGTAAAAAAACAACAACACAACGTCACTAATATACTACATATTACCTTTTTATATAGAGTTCCCTTCTAGATGTACCAAATACTATAAATAGTAATTAATGTAAAATGCAGAGAGGACCTGTAACTGATTAATGGTTTTCAATCTACCGCTCTCTCTCTCTCTCTCTCTCTCTCTCCCCTTTTCAACAGAAAACATGACTTAAATCAGCATTGTCAAATATGGCGACAGTTTTTATGTAGCCCCACTAGTAAAATTACTAAACTTAGACCGAAGAATAAAAAGTCAAGTAGCTATAATACAAAAAACACTAAACCAGAACTTACAAATAGAAAAAACAACACCTAATAAAATACTCAAAAAGACACAAAGATAGCGTCATATTTCTTAATCCGTATGCTAGAATAAATTCATAGAAGTGCTCCTTCTTCCATAGTGCCGTTACAGAATGGGATGGGTTGATTGAATCAGCAAGGAAAGCCAACAACTTAGCAGAGTCATTGATTTACATGCATGACTAGATTGACACATGAAATGCGTATGACGTAATTATCTTCTTTTTTTTTCAAGTAACGTCTGTAATATATAAGATAAGATAATATTTAGACTCTATATGCTTGCGCTCCATCATGGACATACGGTGGCAAGACCGCACTACAAACAGCGATGTCCTTGCGAACGCCGGTATGGACAGCATAGAGGGACTTCATTTGGTCCGACCGTTGCGCTAGGCAGGGCACGTATCCCGCATGGGAGACGAACGTATGCCAAAGGCAGTCTTTTTTGGTGAGCTAAAAGGTGGTCGACGTAACAGAGGCGCCCCACGGAAACGCTTCAAAGACCAGCTTAGGCGTCAACTTTCCTTGGCTGACATAGAAGAGAGCACCTGGTTGCATGCGGCCTCAGAACGAGACAGCTGGAGGTCACTCACGAAGGCCGCGGGATACACATTTGAGACCAAAAGAAAATCTGCTGCCGAGGACAAACGCAGACGGCGAAAAGAAAATCTCAATCGACCACCTGCGGACAATGGTTATGCTTGCCCTGGTTGTGGCAAAATATGTAGGTCACAGCTGGGACTGCGCAGCCACGGGAAATACTGCACTCCTCACTAATCTTCGGACTCGAATACTAGCCTTTTTATTATTAGACTCTATAATGTTTATTCTCTGGAATGATTTTGTCGAAGTTATTGAAAGAAAGGACATGGATTTAGAACATTTAAAATTCATGTGACATTTTTAAGTATAAGTGGCACAAGTGATAGGGTATGAGTTTTGAGACCAATACTTTTTACAAAGTTTATATCAACTCACTCTGTCTGTCTGTCTATTTATCTGTCTGTCAGGTAAAAGTGCGTACTCGTTATTTTTTCCACACCCATTATCGGATCAAGTTGAAACTTAGCACTATTATTCATTAACATAGACAAGATAATGAATCATAAAAAAATAATTAACCAATCAGACAATTAATTACTGGTAATTAATTATTATTAATATTTTTTTTCTAGTTAAAAAAAATGGTGGCATTTTCAAATCAGGGCCTATAAATTCATAATTGGATATTTGTCAAGTAGGCCTAAAATCATTACTCAAAAGGTTCTTATCAATTAGACATTTTAATATGTAGGCCTATCCGCCAAACCAGTTCTGCCCGTTTTACGCGCGAATTTACCCAGAGCGTTTAAACCATCGTTCTGTTGACGTCTGCTGTTGGTTAAAGTAGAGGTTTCTCTTCACATGAAGATGACCAATAAATATGGCTAATAAAGACAACATAGCCTACTTAGGGTACTTGTACCTCTCTCATACTTCTGTGTCAGCCTGTGCCGCCAATTTACCCTATTTCACATTAATTTGATCTCCCTTTTAAAAAATTTGGTTGATAGTGAACTGTAGACGTGTGGACTATGCGTATGTTCATCTAAGAATGCAAGATAACACTTGGCGTGCATTTATAAATAGGGTTAGAGTTGACATGGAGGTTAGAGTTAGGCTTTGGAAAAAAATTAACCCCCTCCCCTCCCTCAAAAGTTCTGTGAGCGGGATTTTTATGTATGACGAGATACAGGAGGTGACTTAAGGCCCTTGACTGGCTGAATATTTAATTAACTGACTGATTTGAGTTTCTGTTTGAAGGTGCTTTTTTTTTTTTTTAAATAAATGGGTAGTCCTACAAGTGCATTAACTCTTTCTCTCTGTAATTATTTACCACACTCTGGTGGAATCAACGCTGTTAGCGTCAGATAGGAGAGAAAGAGTTAAACATGTTTTGATAAGTTAGTCTGAAATATTAGATATTAGATCTATGTTCCAGTCTAAATCTCTTGTAATATATTTTTTTCTAGTGGGACTCTCAGCTAGCCAGTGCCATGGCCACAGACATCCGTGATAAAGATGTGATTTATCACTTAAGAGATAAAAATAAAGAACTAGTGACTGAATGGGCAACTAAGTTTCAGCCATACCAAGACAATGTCAAGGTGACACGTAACATTAGTTTAAACCCGATTGGAAAATACTCATAGCGATTACACATTCTGTTTTTTTATATATACAAACTTATAGATTCCAAGTGTAACATATGCTTACATTTTCTAAATACTGCAATATTTATTTTCCTTTTTCTATATAAAACACAGTTTATTATTTAATTACAATTAATTAGTGTTTTTTTTATTTTATTGATTCATGTATTGTCCTTGACAATGAATAATTATGCAAATGTTTTAACTCTTTCTCTCCTAACTGACGATACTAACGTCGATTCCACCAGAATGTGGTAAATAATTATGGAGAGAAAGAGTTAAAGCGATAAGAAAATGGGAAGTGGGAGAAATAAGGTGTACACGATTTGTACCACTCAGACAGAGTGAGTTTGTAAACTTTGGAGAAGAAAACACTCAGTTAAATAATAATGTTTAGAAAGTGTTCATACATAATACAGTTTTGGCTAAGTGCTGATCGTGCGTTTAGAACCAGATCTAGCTCTAAATTAGATCTAGACTTACACTTACAGACTTATATTTACTTAGACTTACATCCTCCCAGGCAGATGGGTGCCTGGTGCCCACGGAGTTTAAAACTTCTATGACACTAATAATAAACACGGTTACAAAAGACAGTTTGTGTGGAAACACAAACTCAAAATCGGCCCCCGAAGTGGTCCACCCAGGTAGGCTTCAATATTTTCAGAAAGAACATCCAAATGAAATCAAAGACAAATGAGAGATAAGAATGGAGAAAGAAGGTTAACAGATCTTGTGTAGTGTCCCAACGGTCCCGCAGATCAAAGGATATGTGTAAGTGAATGTAAGGTTAGATGTAAACCTGGCCTAACTAGTTCCCATTTTAGACCTTGTGGTCTATAGGGCAGATGATGTAAAATTCATCTGTTTTTGTGGCCTATGGTTAGCGAGGGTGTCATGTAGCCAGCACAACGACCAACCGCCTATACTTTTCCCCAACTAACGTCAGGTACCCATTAGAGCTGAGTGGACTCAGAGGCGCCCTATGATTCCAAAGTTGAAAATCCCAGTCTTCACCAGGATTCGAACCAGGGACCGCCGGTTCGGAAGCCAAGCGCTTTACCGCTCACCCACCGCGCCTCCACTGGCCTAACTGATGTCTTATAATTGATCTAATTGTTTTGAAAAGGCTCAATCTCTTATTCGAATCCTCAAAAAAAAAAAAAAAAAAAAATAATAATTTCTGCAATAAAAAAAAATGTTCAGAAAAATGAAGTTTATAAGATTACTATTCATTTTAAATTAGGTCTAACTTATAATGCACACTAATTAGCTTTTTCTCTTTAAAAAACTGCTTGCATAACTGATTTTAAAAATTAGATTTTTCGCTTTCAGAAAAAAAAAGTAGCCGTTGCATCAGAACTTTGAATGGTCTAAAATATTGTGATGTCGGATGTTCAATATCTTTTCTAGTTTACGAGATCTAAACGGGACGGACGGACAGACGGACAGACATTTCGCACAAAACTAATAGCGTCTTTTCCCCTTTCGGGGACCGCTAAAAAGATTGTCTTCGAGTCCGAGTAAAGAATAGTTTAGTCTTAGCTGTGATCTACACAACCAGATAGCTGAGTGGTTAAGCGCTTGGCTTCCGAAACTGGAGTCCTGGGGTTCGAATCTCGGCGAAGACTGGGATTTTGAATTTCGGGATTTTTAGGGCGCCCCTGAGTCCAAGATATGTAGTTATTTTGATTAAAAAAAAATTTCCATCTCTTAAAATATTTTATTTTTTTTTAAAGGTTTTAAAAATGCCGGCGGGTAAATGAATCTTAGTCTCTTCAAAAAATCAATACACTCTGACATTATAGAACCTCTGGTTTAATTTTAAAACATTAAATAGAACCTATTTCTAATACTAGTAAAACAAAAAAAAAGAACCAATTAAAAAATTCATATGTCTTAAGTGACAAAGTCACTCTCTCTATTTTTTTTTTCAGCCATCGGTAGGCGATATATTTCTCGGTGCACCTGCGGTTGATGCTATTGTAAGTAATTTTGTAACTTTGATTTAGGAACAGAGGCGTAGCTAGGGTGGGTGGGGGAGAGGGAAGGTGGAGAATTTGAAAATCCAACAAAATCCCCAACTTGAGGGGGACCCACAAATTAGTGTTTTTTTACATTAAATATATTACGCAAAATGAAGGGGCCCCCAAACAGGTCAAGCCCCCCCCCCGGGCCCCCAAACGATGGCAAATTCCTAGCTACGCCACTGCTTAGATAGTTTAGAAGGATCGTGACAGTTATTTTTACAAGAAAATGTTTCATTTGCTTCTTGACCACAGACTTTTGTGTTTACTTAGTAAAACAATTTTTGACGTCTCACAGGTTTGTCCATCCAACAGTTTTGGTGTGAATGGTGGTGGAGGGATAGAGAATCAAATCTACAGGCACTATGGTCTAGGAATGTAAGGATCTCTTTCTTACTCACTATCTATCTCCCATATGTACTCGGACATTTCTTCAATCTCCTCCTTACCTCTTTTTATGCATATTCCTCTTCCTTTGTTTCCCAGCTCTCATCATTATGAAAATATTAAATGCAAGGCAACCTCTGTGTGGAAAGTCTTACATTTTATTTCCTTTATTTTTCACAAAAGTATTTACCTTTAGAGTACTCTGCATCTTTGTTCGGTGAAGGTGTTCAAAATATATATAAACATATCTGTGAACTAAAAAAATAATAATTTATGATGGTACATATCATGGGCGTAGCCAGGGTTTTTTTTGGGGGGTTCAAACCCCCCCCCCCCCGAAATGAAATCCCCCCCTTGGGGGGGGGGGGATCGGAATTTAGTGAATGATTTTTTGCTTTGATTTTGTTTATTTTAGGTGAGATTTTAATACTAAGCCATCAATTGCCCCAGCACAACCAATGGGGTTTTGAGTTTAAAACCCCTTACCAGGGGGTTTTGAGTTTAAAACCCCTTACCAGGGGGTTTTGAGTTTAAAAACCCCTACCAGGGGGGTTCGAGTTTAAAAACCCCTACCAGGGGTTTTGTGTTTAAAACCCCCTACTAGGGGTTTTGAGTTTTAAACCCCTTACTTGGGGTTTTTGCAGTTAACCCCCCCCCCCTCTTCTATAAAACAAAACAAAACAAAAATGCAAGCGAAAATCCCCTAATTCCAAGAGCACAGTTAAGGGAGATTATGATTTTAAACCCCCCCTCCAAAATTTTCGATAAACCCCCTCTTCAATATAAAAAAAGTTAATTACGCACTCAAAATGTTATGAGCGTAGCTAAATGGGTTTTGACTTAGATTTTAGTTTAAACCCCACTTCAGCGGGGTTTGAAGGTAAAAAATACCTCTTTAATAATAAAAAACAAAGCAAATTATACAGTCAAAATGTTTTGAGTGTAGTCAAAGGGGTTTTGAGTTTAAACTCCCCTCCAGTGGAGTTTGAAGCTAAAAAATACCTCTTCAATATAAATAAAAGCAAATTACTCACACTAAAATCTATGAACGCAGCCAAAGGGGCTTTGAGTTTAAACCCCCCGCCAGGGGGGTTTGAGGCTAAAAAATACATCTTCAGTGTAAGAAAAAAAGCAAATTACGCACTCAAAATGCTATGAGCGTTGCCAAAAGGGGTTTTGAGTTTAAACCCCTCTTCTACAGATGGCGTTTGTTTAAAGTTTAAAACCCCTCCAGATGGTTTTGAGTTTAAGATCCCCCTACAGAGCATTTTGAGGTGGAAAACCCCCAACAGATGATTTTGACGATAAAACTTCTCTTTTCGATATAAAATCTAAAGCAAACTACAGTCACTTAATTCCAAGAGCGTATTCAAGAGTGGTTACACATTTTTACCAGTGGCAGGGCTCCCTTAATAAACTGTAGTGAATAGTCATCTGCCGAAATTGAAAAACACTAAATGTGGCTCAACAAAGATGGCTAAGACAGATTTTAGGAGTTAGTTATAGAGATCGGGTTTAAATCAAGGAAATACTATGCCGAACTGGGAGTCGACCCTTTAGTAAGATTGTGAGAGAACGACGCATGAGGTTTGCGGGACATGTTCTCCGACAAAATGAATTACGCATAAGAAGAGTTGCAATGATATCCTAGTACAACTTGACGCCACTCATTCACTGAGGCCCTCATGGCAGGTGGGAAGAGGCTTCAGACATTACCAGTGACAGATTTTTATGGAAACAGCTTGACGTCAAATGCTCCGAACGGCGCGGTAGGGTCTAAGTCAGTAAGAATAGCACATTAGGTTTTTGAAATAAAACTTTTTAATAGCAGGAAAATGCACTGTAGATACCTCAGAATATGCATTTTGTTGGCTTTCAATACCAGAAATAGTGCTTGGCGGCGGGGCTTCGCTCCGCGCTAGCGCTCCCCAGACCCCATTGCTAGTAATGGCAGGGAATCTACAATTTTATGGAAACATCTTGAAGGCAAATGCGCCAAACGGCGCGGGAGGGTCTAAGTCAGTAAGAATAGCACATTAGGTTTTTGAAATAAAACTTTTTAATAGCAGGAAAATGCACTGTAGATACCTCAGAATATGCATTTTGTTGGCTTTCAATATCAGAAATAGTGCTTGGCGGCGGGGCTTCGCCCCGCGCTGGGGGAGCTCCTAGCGCTCCCCCAGACCCCCTTGCTAGTATTGGCGGGGAATCTACAATTTTTCCACTAACTCATGGAGGAACCTATTCTAGGGCACAATAAACGTCTTTCGAAAGAATGAAGGGTCAGAATGCAATAAAGATTATGTACACACACACACACACATAAATACAATACATAGTTTTAAAAAAAATTCGCGGGGGGGGGGGGGGCGGGGGGGGGAGAAAAAAAATCCCCCACCTAAACCCCCCCCCCCCCCCCCCCGAAAAAAAATTCTGGCTACGCCCATGGTACATATAACAAGATCTATTTATATTTTATACCAGTTGCACAATAGATACTATGTATATAAAGAAAACATAACAACAACAATTATCTTCCCATTACAGACTAGAGCAACTCCAAGAAGTGATAGAGAATGAGTTCGAGGGAGAAATACTTGTGGTAGATATATTTATCATTTTGTTATTGATGTTGCTAGTCCTATACAGGATTTAGAGCTCTATAACTTTGTCTACAAATGAATTTACCGTTCCTTTTTTGGGCTCATTAATTTAATGAGTCTATGCTTAAGTGAATTTCTATTACTGTGAATCGGATCAGTAAAAAAAAAAAACACCCAAAAAAACAATTCCTTGACGACTGCGCCTGAGCCTTCATTGTAGTTTAAATTTTAATAATAAATAGGAATGCATAGAAATATATTTAAAGCTGGTGACTAGGCGGAAAACGAATGATTTTAGTAATAGCTTATCAGGAAATTGGATTTCAACTAGCCATGAGATACACACGTGATATAATGAAATAACACGCTTGAATGAGACATGCGTTTTATTTAATCATTAATGGTTGTTTATTTTTTTAACGGGCTTAAGAGTATCGATGGCAGAATTATGAATAACAGTCGATTTGCAGACGACAAAGATGGCTTTCTAGAAACAGGAAAAGAGCTCAGCGACTTACTGGCGCTCGTTGGCATAATGCTATGGTCTTTTGACAAGGAAAACCCAATGTCAGGAAAACTTCGATGATTTCAACGGATTCATAATTCACCAAATACACCAGAGTTGGAGATCAGACGTTGGCATTTTACCAGATCTGAACGTCTTGCTTGAATTGCTTAGATTATATAAGCGTCAACTAATCTAAAAAAATCCATAAAAACAAAAGAAGAAAAAAACTATAAAAAAAAACATGTATAACGTCTAAGACATTATTTAGGACACAATAGATGAAGTGAATATATTTTGTTGGTCATGATCTCTTTCCTCATAGTGTTCAACGTGAGAAATAGAGAATTTCGATTTTTCCAAGTCATGCAGATGTTTTAGATAGCTACACAGACGAAAGGTCTATTACAGATCGTGATAAGATGATACCTTTCTTCCAAGTAAGCAGCCGATCTGGACAATGCAAGAGAGGCGAACCAAACAAAAGAAATCAAACTGAAATTACACCGGGACAACTCTTGAGATGACAGAGAGCCTAAAGGGTTATAAATATATAAAGTATATAAAATATATTGAGAGTACGCTATTGTACCGCAGTGAGTCGTGGACTACCTACGCTAAGCAAGAGATACAACTAAACTCATTCCACGCGCTGCCTCCGAAGCAGAGGCGGACTGGCTATATGGGCATTCGGGCAAATGCCCGGTGGGCCTGTGCCCAAATGGGCCGGTAGAACGACCTAAAGGGCCTCATGAGAGCAACTATGGCACGTATTAAATTGTTAAAGGTTTTATGGTATTCTCTAATAAAAGTGGCCCTCAGAGCGTCATGATTAAAAAAAAATATTTTACAGACTCTACATTTTAGTTCCTAAAATACTAATTTAACACATTTTCGGAAATAATGTAATAGCCTACATCCGTAGACAGTGCTACATCCTTTTAGGGCCTACACACTAAGCGAAGAAAAAGCAACATAAGGCCTATATTTCTTATAAAGATATAGAGAGCTTCCATACAGTTCTCGATACATTATTAAACTTAACATAATGATTTTAAGGAAAGGTAAGTCCTATAATTGGAGGCCCATCGTATGATATACACTTTATGGGTCGGTGTGTATAGAAATGCCTGGGCCGATTTTGACACCCAGTCCGCCCCTGCTCCGTAGGATGTTGAAAATCCGTTGGCAAGAGAGAGAGAGAGTGTGCAATACAGAGATCCTTGCGCGAACGGGCCTTCTTAGCATCTTTACACTCCTCAGACAACGCCGCCTGCGCTGGCTCGGACATGTTCGCTTGACGGAGGACAATCGCATCCCGAAAATCATTATCTACGGGCATCTCGCGTCTCGCTTAAAAAATAATAAAATTGGTCGCTTCCACCGCCGTTACGTGGATGTAATCAAACGGGACCTCAAAACAGTGAACATCAATATGACCATTGGGAAGACATAGCCTTAGACCGCATTCATTGGAGAGAGACAGTGACCGAAAAAGCTTTGGACAGTGAAAAAACATGGGCCTCAGCTCTGGAAGAAAAGCGTGTCATACGAAAAATGGCCGGCTCCTCTACCACCAAAGCGAAAGCCACCTAACCTGCGATTTATGTGGACGGGAATGTCTCTCCAAAACAGGGCTCCACAGCCACATGAAAAGGTGTTCGGGATGAAATATATTTATAAAGATATCTTATTTTATACATTACAGACGTTCCTTCAAAAGAGAAGAGAATTACTTCTACGAGTCTCTTGTAGACCTATCACTCTAGTCATGCATAGTAGCTAGTGACTTAAACTCTGCCAAGTCGTTAGTTTTCCTGGCTTATTAAGGGTTCATTCAGGCAGCCCATTCCATTCTCTGGAAGCAGAGATACGATTTTGTCTTAGCATATGGAATAAGAAATGAGCCCTTATCTTAGTGAAATAACTGGTCAATATATCATGACATAGTTTTTAAGTAAAAAAGAAAAATATTATTAAGAATTTCTTTTGACAAATATTTATCCAAATGACAGGGTCAAGCAGTGGTTCTGTCAGGATTAGATCGAACAACAAGAAACGATAAATCTGATTGGTCGAAAATGAATGATGGGAACCTGATCAAGTTCCTTATCGTAGCGCCAACTATGAGAATTTCACAGTCCTCAAGGTCAACACCCAACGCCTACTTAGCATTTAGGGCCGTCATATTAGCTGGTAATTCTGCTGCCTGAATATGTTTATCTGCAAAACCTTCACTTTGAACTGATTAGTGATTTATTTTAACATGTTATCTGTATTGATGCTATTACTTAAATCGCAATCAATATGTGCTAAGTTCGGACAAAAAGTAAGGAGTGCTAGAACGAAAAATAATTTGTAGGCTACCTTGAATAGAAAGAATGCTGGATGATTTGTAGTCTACCTTGACTAGAAAGAATGTTGAATGATTTGTAGGCTACCTTGACTAGATAGAATGCTGGATGATTTGTAGGCTACCTTGTCTAAAGAATGTTGAATGATTTGTAGGCTACCTTGACTAGATAGAATGCTGGATGATTTGTAGGCTACCTTGTCTAAAGAATGTTGGATAATTTGTAGGCCACCTTGTCTAAAGAATGTTGGATGATTTGTAGGCTACCTTGTCTAAAGAATGCTGGATGATTTGTAGGCTACCTTGTCTAAAGAATGTTGGATGATTTGTAGGCCACCTTGTCTAAAGAATGTTGGATGATTTGTAGGCTACCTTGTCTAAAGAATGCTGGATGATTTGTAGGCCACCTTGTCTAAAGAATGTTGGATGATTTGTAGGCTACCTTGTCTAAAGAATGTTGGATGATTTGTAGGCTACCTTGTCTAAAGAATGTTGGATGATTTGTAGGCTACCTTGTCTAAAGAATGTTGGATGATTTGTAGGCTACCTTGTCTAAAGAATGTTGGATGATTTGTAGGCTACCTTGTCTAAAGAATGTTGGATGATTTGTAGGCTACCTTGTCTAAAGAATGTTGGATGATTTGTAGGCTACCTTGTCTAAAGAATGTTGGATGATTTGTAGGCTACCTTGTCTAAAGAATGTTGAATGATTTGTAGGCTACCTTGACTAGATAGAATGCTGGATGATTTGTAGGCTACCTTGTCTAAAGAATGTTGGATGATTAGTAGGCCACCTTGACTAAAAAGAATGCTAGATGGTCTATAGGCTACCTTAACTAGATAGAATGTTGGATAATTTGTAGGCAACCTTGACTAAAGAATGTTAGATGATTTGTAGGCTACATTTACTAGAAAGAATGCTAGATGATCTGTAGGAGTGTAGGCTACCTTTACTAGATAGAATGTTGGATGATTTGTAGGCTACCTTGACTAAAGAATGTTGAATGATTTGTAGGCTACCTTGACTAAAGAATGTTGGATGATTTGTAGACTACCTTGACTAAAGAATGCTAGATGATTTGTAGGCTACCTTGACTAAAGAATGTTGGATGATTTGTAGGCCACCTTGACTAAAGAATGCTAGATTATTTGTAAGCTACCTTGACTAAAGAATGCTGGATGATTTGTAGGCCACCTTGACTAAAGAATGCTAGATGATTTGTAGGCTACCTTGACTAAAGAATGTTGGATGATTTGTAGGCTACCTTGACTAAAGAATGCTAGATGATTTGTAGGCTACCTTGACTAAAGAATGCTAGATTATTTGTAGGCTACCTTGACTAAAGAATGCTAGATTATTTGTAGGCTACCTTGACTAAAGAATGCTAGATGATTTGTAGGCTACCTTGACTAAAGAATGCTAGATTATTTGTAGGCTACCTTGACTATATAGAATGATGGATGATTTGTAGGCTACCTTGACTAGAAAGAGAGTAGTATTTATACAATGGTTCCAATATTGACCAATGTGCAGTCTTGATAACTTTCCTGATGTTGTACTGCAGACTTTATTTATACTAAAATACATTTCTCAAAATCTTTTCGTATCTTAAGACATTCGAACTCTGATGGCCTACAAGCAGCTTGTGGCTAATTATGATTTATCTAAGAATTCTATTCATGTAGTGGCTGCAAGTTAGTTATTTAACCCATTAACTACCAAAACTTTATTACTGCATTAAATATAAATTTTCTATTAAATATCAATTTCTATTGGTCAAACTAAGACACTGCAAAAAGAATTTTTGAAAAATTCCATATAGTAACGATTCTGTGAGATGTACACTGGCAGTGTACGTAGCAGGAAGTGGCCCCGTAAGGAACATTATATAAAAAAATTAATATTTTTTTTTTTAAATCTTTAAGTGAAAACAGATTAGTTAATAACATTGAAAAACACACAAATAAGCATTTTAATGCAAAAAAAAGTATATTTTAATGCTTTTTTTACTAAAAAATTATAACAATATAGTAAAAAAAATAGGCATCAAATGTACAACTTTATTTGGTACTAACCAATACTATCCATATATATTTTTTACAACAACAAATAATAATAGAATAGTGAGATATTCAAAGATCATGTCCATAAGCAAAGATTTTAATATTTGAAGTGCGGTTGAACCAAACATACTTTATATGTTCGTATTTGCGTATATTCATATGCTTATCAGTTATGTAATAATCATAAATTCCATTTTTTTTTTCGAATTCTTTTCATTGGGTCGCAGTCATAGTTTTGGCATTTTCAAGTTTGTTAGCTTTGATAAAGTCTATAGACTCAATTCCCTTGTGATATTAGCTCTGCTAATTAGCTATACTAAATTGTGACTAAATTGTAAAAATAAGTTTACATAATAAATAACGGTGTCCTAGAGGTAAACATATTATGTTATGATATAACACAAGGACCTAATCACAAATTATAAGATTCTTATGTCATTGAAACTCAATCATGCTTTTGTCTAATTCTTTTATTTACTATTAGATACCAGGTTCTCATCTTGATTCTTAATGATGACATTGTGAACTGTTAATATTTACTTGAGACCCTAAAAAAATATTATAAATATCTATAATTATTATTATAATTTTTTTTTTCAAATAACCATACATCAATAGAATTATAATTTGCTAATGGGACAAATATTTTTCTAAGTAGTCAGTTAAAATGCTATAGCCTAGGAGAACTGCATGAAGTAAAATAAAATAAAACAAAAGAAAATATATAAAAGGAATTATTATATTATTGTTTATATGTTTTCAAATAATAACCTTATAATCATCATTATTAGTTCTATAATATGCAATTATAAGGGTACTTACTGTGTATAGCAATAATATATGATAATATTGGTTAAAACAAACAAATCTATGTTCTAAATAAAGTCTTGATTTATTTTGATTCATATATTAGTAATTGATTCCTACAGTGGCATATCCTGCTATGTACACTGGGAGTGTACGTTACAAAAAGTTAACATTTGAAAAGACCATGCTATAAATGTTAAATCTATTAATTAATTATAATACTAGGATACTTAATGTTTCCAAATCAAGTAATTTTATTTGAAAATATTTATTTAAATGTGTTATTACTTACATTTTCCGAACAGGTTTCATTTTTTTCAATTTTTGACAATGTTGTCACTTTCAAGCGCAATAAAATAAAAAAACGCAATTGTAAAAGTCAAACAGCACATGGCAAAACGTAGACAAACATGTTCTTAAACGAAAACAAAAGAAAAAATAGAAAAAACTTTAATAGTTTTTTTTATATAAGTTTTTGAAAAACGTACACTGCCAGTGTACAAAGTAGGATATGGGTTAAACTGTGGTTCACTATCTTACTCTGAGACACAAGAGTGGCAGGCATCCTATTGTTTAAAAAGTCATACCGGAAAAGAAAATGTGGTCTTTATGTCAATAGCACATTTTTTATAGATATATTCTTCACGTTTCTTTCTAAAAAACAACACGGGAAAAGACTGTCAAACTGGATATTTTAATCCGACTAATACTATTCTTTTTCTATTCTAATCTTACAGTCAGAGAACACAACAGAAAAAACAAACAAAATAAAATTACCAGAGTCTTAATGCCTGGATTGGGAACCTCTGGAGCTAAAATGCCACCCCAAAGATGTGCAAAACAGGTAACCAAAACATGATCCAAGAAAAAGGCGATATGTTAATAAAAGATTGATATATTAATCACCAAAAGATTGTAGAGCTAATAGGTCTTTTCCTGAAAAAGACCTATACCAGTTATGTAAGACCTGTACTAGAATATGGTGCCACAGCATGGGGCTCAGCAGCCCAAACCAACCTAAGAAAAATAGACAAGGTTCAAAATATTGGTCTAAGGATAATGACAGGAGCAATCAAAACAACACCCATAAGAGCTATCGAGGAAACCGCTGTCCTGATCTCTCTGGATGAAAGAAGAGAAATAAAAATCCTTTCCCAATTCACTAAATTGGAAACCTTGGAGAGGCACCCACTCAGAACAAAAATCCACAAAACTGGCACAAAAAACCGTCTCAAAAGGACCAATTTCATACAGGAATCTCTAAACCTAAAAAAGAAACACCAACTTGAAAAAATTACTCTGGAATCCTCGATACACTATAATGAATCTCCACCCTGGGACGAAAGCCCTCTTCCTACTATAAGGGACCATATTGAAAACATAAAAAGAAAATCTGACTACAGACCAACAGAGCTCAAGGAAATAGTGAACTGTTTTCTACATACCAATTACCCTAGCAATCAGTGGATCAGAGTTTACACGGATGGCTCATCCCATAAAGCCACCACAAATGGAGGAGCTGGAATACTTATCGAATGGCCAGATGGAGGAAAACTAGAAAAATCCTTTGCAACTGGAGAGCTCTCTGACAGTCACAGAGCAGAAAGGGAAGCACTAGCACTAGCTGCTACCATGCTAGCAAATCACCCAAGTTCCCCTCACAGTCAGATTGTCTTTCTAACAGACGCAAAAACAACCCTCCAAAGCTTGAAAAACTCTGATTCCCCTTATATTAAAAACCTCAGAACAGCAGTTACAAAGCTCAACCACAACAGCAAAAAAACTGTTATTCAATGGATACCAGCTCACATACAACTAGCAGGAAATGAGAAGGCTGACACACTCGCCAAGAGTGGGAGAACAAACTCACAAGTAAACTCTGCACTCTATCCAGAAGAAATGAAGAAATTAATTGTAGATAAAATAAATGAGAAATGGACGAGCTCCCATCCAAATCACAAGAAAGATGATGCTTACTATAAGCTATCCCGACAAGACCAACGTCTAATCTTTCGACTCAGGACCGGACACAACAGAATGCGACAACACATGTTCCGGAAGCTCAAAATTGGAACCAGTGAAATCTGCCCATGTGGAGTATCACCAGAAAATGCCGACCACGTCCTCCAAAACTGCTCTCTCTACCAAGAGGCCCGTATAAGACATTGGCCCCAAATCATCCCAATAGAAAGAAAACTATATGGAGAGCTCCCTGATTTGGAAACCACTGCGCAGTTCATCTCATGTATTGGTCTAGTCATATGAACACTCCAACATAACAATGAGAACGATGAAGAAGAAGAAGAAGAAGTAGAGCTAATACTGTTAGTGACAGAATGTAATACTTTGAGAAACACTGCATCTCTCTGCATTCTAGTTGTTCCTATACATTAATTTTGTTCCTTATTCACAACAAACTCAGCATTTCAAAACCTAAACAAAATTAAAACTAAAGTAACTTTCAATTTATAGCAATACATTTCTAAACGTTATGGATGGCTGCCTGGTCGTGCTGGACTGTCGTTCGGATTTATCGACGGTCGAGGGTTCAAACCCGGCCCGCTCCCATCCCCCGTCGTCCTGCGGGAGGTTTGGACTAGGAGGTAAACTATCTTCAACTCTGAAGGAACATCCGAAACATGTCAAACATTTTACAAACATTTTACAACGTTATTAAGCTGACGCGTTGAGCGTGAACAGACAGTAGCCAAATAAAATGTACTACTATAATGATTCTACAGATAAACAAGGAAAATCTGAGGACATGAACTACTTTCTTCGGAACACTCATCCCATGCTCTGTTTCTTTGTCGGTCATTCAGGTGGACTGCCGGATTTATTATAGTTAGACCAGATTTATTACAAATTTAATGACATGACGTATCTAAAACTAATTTATACACTTAATATAAGCTTTGTTTGTTGTTGTTTTTTTCCTTGTAATTTGATTGTTTTAAGTGTGTCTCTAGCAAGTAACACGTTCTTGTTTTCTTGTTTTGTTTCGGTAAAATATGTCAGCTTTTTATGTGTTATAAATTTTAAATCACAGATGCTGGAGGCGTATGAGACCTTTGCTGTTGGTCTACCAACTAAAAAATTCCGTCTAAGACCATCAAGTCACACTGAGATGCTTAGAGATCATATCTATATGTGTCTGGTAGGGAACATTTTTTTAACAAAATAAATTATGTTTATTTAATAATTATTTTACTATATTTGAATTTTAATAATGGAGGTATTGTCTTATTTTTAAAATATATTTCGTAAAAGTTTTTCTTGTTTTAATACTTAGTTCACTTGCATATTTTGCTTCTTAATACTCATTAGAAATACATCTCATTCATCCAATCCTTATTATGCGAAATTTTGAAACGATGTAATTATTATTTTGTTTCAGGACGAAAAAGTTGAATCAAAAAAAGTGCCAAACTTGTAATCATGTCAAGTCCAAGATCAAGTCATTACAACTTTCACATCACTTTTTCTATTTTGTCTATTGTGTATCAGTCACTTTATTTATTCTCTCTATACACTTGTACATATATTAGTTTAAAACCATATCTTTTCATTTCATGTTTACAGTACGTCTGTAGTATAAAATTGTTTTTATTTATAAGTCACCTCAAGTGGGTAAAATTTGTGTTTCTTATTGGATATACCCTGCTTTATGACCAAAATAAAATCAAAAAGATTATATAAAATAAAGTATAAAACCTTTTTAACCATTATTAAGAAAAAATGGACTATGACCTATATAATATCACAATAATGTTTGCTTTTGTTCTTCAAAAATACATTGTACGAATGAAGCGGTAAATTCATTGAAGTTCATAAACGCTACTTTTCCATCTTATCGCTATGAAATAAAAGACAATATGATGTGGATTTTTTTTTTTAGTTACACAATCCCTTTTTTAAATTTTTGTATGGCATCAGTTGATTTCAGTTTTCAAATATCTTGTGTATATAGGCCTAAAAATATGCCTGTTCCTTTTACTGGAAGCACTTGAGATAGTTAATCCATGGACTCAACGCTTCTAGTAATGCCACGTTTCTCTCTCAAAAGTTACGGTCTGCGGCTTTTTCTGTGCACGGGCCAAAGGTTTGGAGCTAACTCCCCATCGATCTCAGACAGACAGCATGCTTCACTACGTTGAAGAAGAACACTAAGACCTATCTGTTTAAAACTTGTTTAGATTAGTCTATCATTTCAGCTCTCCTGTTTATGTTCGCAATGATATCAAAGCACCTTGAGCCTACATCATGTTTGTTAACAGCGCTATATAATTTATGTTACTAATATTGTTATTAACTTTGTTATTAGATATCTTTTCCCAAACAGTTTTTCTTTGTCTTGATAAGCATTTAATGTTTTTACAATTAATTATTGTTCTGGGGAACTAGAGGTGAAGCCCATCTTTGCATGGAAACTACAAAGACAGTTTTTAGAAACATTATAAACAACATAGCTACACAGAAAAGATTGTAAAGCATTTAGTATAGTAATCAAAGTAGAAGACTTTTGAAACGAATTTATTTGTGTAACGTTATTGAGATATTTGCGTAACTACAACACTATGTACCATTTATAATACTTCGAGTGGCTTTTACAATTAATCAATTCGAAATAAAAGTAAAAAGAAATATTTCACTTTTATGTGGTTATCTTTCTTTAAGGTTGTCGCTTCTTGATACTAAAAAAAATGTATTGGTTTTAATAGCCAAGTAGAAATGCAATATGGCTTATGTATCAGTCAGTGTAAAACATTTGTATAGACAATAAACATTTGCCGTTTTATTTTATTTTCATTGCTTGATGTAACGATGAGTTTAGTACAGAATATTATTGTTTGCAAAGTAACAGCAACCAAAAACTGTGTCACAATTATTTAGGGGCTTCAGCTGTACAAGAACGAGGTATTTAGATAGGAGAGGGTCGCACTGTGAACATTATTTGTACTAAGGAAAGTCATAAATAAACAAGGAAAATATATACAAAAATATAAAAAAGAAAACTTACCATTTTTTCTTAGTGAAATTGCATCAATTATTTTGAATCCATTTTTAGAAGATATAGACTATAGACTAACAATAATACATTTTTGCAATTGGAAACATTTGTATTAATTGCTTCGGCTTAACGCAACTTTCATGCTTATATCAGTGCGGTTAGTTCCTATCACTTTTGTTGACCAGTGGTCAGTGGATTGGGTGTGTGTGTGTGTGGGTGGGGAAGAGAGTATCTGGGAGAAGTTTTCCGTGTTGCCTTTTCAAAAACATTTTTTTGTAAAAAGTTGCTTGAGTCTGAACTCGAACTCAAGCCTGCACGCTGGAAGGCCCAAATTGTTAGCCGCTGAGCTAGCCAAGTAGCTATAAAAGTAGATGGTTTTATAGTCTATTGTTTGTTAGATAAAATTTTTTAGCGAACCACCTAAGGCTTATATCCCCTTAGCCTGGCAGACCCTACTGACTAATTGATTAACTCATTGTTTTTTTTTACATTGATTCATTTGTTGTCAAGTTTAAAACTTGTTCCGAGTAGGAAGTGGAAATAATAACGTGTACAAGATTCCACCCAGACGGACAGAGTTAATAAGTTCTTGCAAAGTTCTAATGCAACGGCGACTTTTTTTGTTTGTTTTGGTTTTCTAGAAGCGAACCATTAAATTTTAAAAATTAAATATGCAAGCAGTTTTTTTTTCATCATAAAAATACATCACTTAAAAAAAAGACTTAAATGAAAAACTTCAGGGATATAATTTTTTAACTATTTATTAAGGGGGTACATTTGTTTGAATCTCTACTGGAGTAGTAAATATGTTTTAAAATTACTTGTGCAAGGGCAGCACGGAAACCTTCTCAGAGATATTCCCTCCCCTCTCCACTACACTCCCTTCTTGACCACAAAAAGTCAAATAATCTGTATATTTTTAGCAGCCCCTATACATTTTGTGTTGTATGACTGTCGGTCTGACACATTTAGGTGGAAAAACTAGAAAAGCTATTGAGAAGCTGATTTCTCCTTTTGGGCAAAAAGTTTTAATATAAGTCAGAAATCTTATATTATCAAGAATTGAAAAACAATACCAAATAATTCTTTGAGATTGCTCTTTTCATATGTTGTTCAGATTCTTTTCAAGTGAAAAACAACGTCAAATATTTCTTAGAATTTTTTTACTTTAGACAATCAAAGTAAAAGTCCAAGAGGCTTAAATATTCCTGGATCTATTGGGGGTCATCTCTGAGTTTGTGATAACACAAACTCTCTTTGTAATCTTGTTTCTTTTTATATTCCTGGATATGGTGGGGGTCATCTCTGAGTTTATGTGATAACACAAACTCTCTTTGTAATCTTGTTTCTTTTTATACTGAGGTTAAAGCTCTAATGAGTTCAATGTCAATGTCAGTGACCTAATGAAAGGGAGATAACACAAGAAAAGGAAAGATAACTGTAAAAATTGTTAGGTCAACTCGATACATCGTAAGGACAATTTTGAGTACCTGGGTGGATAGTTGGATTGGGGGAGACGACAGTGTGATAAATACGGGAATATAATTATGAAAAATAGAGATATAATAATTGTAATCAGTCAATGGTATTGCGTGTGTGTGTGTGTGTCTGTCTGTTGTGTCAACTGCATTGGTTGCACATTGGGTATGGTAAGTATGGGAATGAAGTTAAGAGAGAGAGATACTATTAAGTATGCCAAATAAAACTACTTGTGATATACGTAGATATTATGGTCCAAAGATCGCGTGTTCCACGCTCCAGTCCTACTTATAAAGTGCTGATCCAATGATACAGGCTGTACAATAGACCCAGTGACTTCAGTGCAGTTATTGGGACTTACATGATAGGAGTTTAACCAAGAAATACTTTCTTAGGCGTAAATAACACTGGACACATTCATGGATCTTTAGCTCTGCCCATTCAAACTGAACCATAGCAAAGGTAAGTAAGGCTTATTATACAACTTTAGCATTATCCCAAGCGCATGTATATTTCTTAATCAATTAATAACTTTTTTTTAATGGTAGCAAAGTTTTGTTAGAAAATTTGATGTTTAGATTAGGAACATAGACATAGAAATATATAGGTCTGTGATTAGGAATCACTCTTGTTCATGTGAAGTAACGAAACATCATATGCATCATAAAGGCTAGTCTCTGAAAATATTGAACGGTAGCCAATTGAATATCATAAATATTAGTTAGGCCAATATTACAATTTGCATCCTCGGAAAACATAAAGAAACTAGAACAAATAAAAAAAAATAGAGCAGAGATTTATAATAAACGAATATTCTAATTTGATTAGAATAACACCATTAGTAAAATCACTAAACTTAGAGACACTTCAGGGCAGAAGAATAAAAAGTAGGGTAGCTATAATACATACAACACTAAACCATAACTTACAAACAGAAAAACAAAACCTTATAAAATATTCAGAAAGACACAAGGGTAAAGGCACATTTCTTATTCCATACGCTAGAACAAATTCGCACAAGTGCTCCTTCTTACCTAGTGCCATTGGTGAATGGAATGGGTTGCCTGAATCAGCCAGGAAAACCAACGACTTGGCAGAGTTTAAGTAATTGGTTAACATGCATGACTAGATTGACACATGCGTAGGACCTAATTATCTTCTTTTTTGAAGTAACGTCTGTAATGTATAAGATTATAATATTATAATACAGATTTAAAAGCGCGTCTTTCCTTGCTGTTATCTGTATGGTCTGTTCAGCGCCCTCTACATTTAAACATTTTTGGTGACTTCGGGAATATATGTGGAAGAGATTTCTTAGTGGCAAACTGTTTCATAACTAAGCTGCTGCAGAATCGACAAATCAAAGAAAACACAATTTTTAAAGCGTTTTGAATCATAAATTCCCTTGATTTTAATTACATTAGCAGGAAAAGGTCAATTGGAAATGTATTAAGTTTATAACGAAGATCTATGAGGAACTTCTTCCCTAAGGCTCATCTATTAGGTTACACATTAAATAAGAGCTTGAAGATGAGAGCAACACTTAGCGATAATCTTCAAATTTTTTTACCCAGCCACATTTATCTTATCTTATTAATTGCAGACGTTCTTTCAATAAGATCATTGCGTACGACGTGTCGATCTTGTAATTTACTACTTTGTTTAAATAATGATTGAACTAATCACGTGACAAACTTCACATAGCCTTCGTGTAGTTTCCTAATCTCTTAACAGCTATTTTCATTGCTGACAGGCTAGACTCTACTGCAGTACTTTCAACTCGTGAAGTACATACTCTCTAACCAGCCATTCTGAGAAAGGTCTCTTTAACTGCTATGACAAGGGAAAAGAAAGAAATTATGGTTTAAAAGAGAAACTTGACTTCTAAGGGCATACGACCTTGAACATGACATACAAATAAATAAA